>NC_056744.1:993957908-994190408 GCF_019279795.1 Protopterus annectens
CATTTAAGCAAACGAAAAAGTATAATTTTCTAGCTCTGTGTTGGTGGTAAAGAGGGACAAGAAACACAACTGAGTGTGTGTTGATATTGCACCTGCATTAAGGACTGAATTGCAGATAGTGTGCTGTCTGACAGAGTTAATGCATATATTTTACATATGATCAGATTCCACCTAGGAAACTTCACAATGTTGCCTTTGCATATTTATACCCTGTATGTGTTACTATTGACAATTGTCGATTACTTTTTTTCTTTTTTTGTGTTCCTCATTTGCCTGTATTTTGGTACAGTGCACTGTTGACTGGCAGCGTTTTGAGGCAGTAAACAAGAGTCTACTGCCCAAGTTACAAACTGAGAAATGTAAATAGTCTTGCCAACAACATTGCATTACACATTTATTTATTTATCCAACTATTTGTTTATTTGCTTTTGTTTACCGGGATAGCAGAACCCATTTTCCATGGAGGTCTGGGGAGAAAAGCTCCATGATACAAATAGATAACAATTTAAAGTTACAAAGAAGTAAAAAATTACAATGAGTTTGTGAATACATTACAATAAATAACAAGAGTATAAGTACAAGTTTTAAACAATTTTCATAACGTTACAATTTTGTATAATTAGTATGAGCTGTTGCATGGATATTTGTTAGTACGAGTTCTAAATACAGAAGGTGCTGTTAAATACAGGTGACTAGGGGGACAGGATGAGGGGTGGAGATGTTATGGAGGCTTAGTGCAAGTACATTTCTAGCATGAGGAAAGGTGGGAATGGAGGTAAATTTTAAAATGAGAAGGTTTTGAAGTGGTCTGATGGTTAGAGGCAGGAAATTCCAATTTTTATTTATTGAGTGAGAGTAAAGTAGCTTTCCTGAAGGAAGATTAGGTTTATGGACCTGTAGTAGTTTCTGATCCACTAATCTAAGGGGCCTATTTGGGTGGTAGTTATTGAATGTTGACCTTAGGGCAAGATGGTCTTGAGGTAGAAAGAGTATGTATGTTATGAGCTGTGGTTAGTTGCAGGTAGGAGAGGCAGTTTGGTAGTTCTAGCCAACTTAGAGAATGAAGAACAGTGCAGCGATGGGTGTAGTATTTGGAGTTAGTTGCGAATTTGGCTATTTTGTTGTAGCAAGACTAAAGTTTGTGTTTGGAGGAGTTTTGTAAATTAGTAAGTAGAGGGGCACCATAGAGGAGAGAAGGCAGAAGGTATGTTGTGGCTAGGGTTATTCTTGTGGATGGACTTAGGAAGCGATTCTGCCTTTAGAGGGTACCTAGTTTAAAGTGTGTTTTCTGTATATTTTGTTGTATGTAAAGGTCAAATTTCATATGTTCATCAATAGTGATTCTGAGAAGTTTTGTGTGGGCAACAACCTCTATAAGTGATTTATTGAGAGAAAAGATGGAGAACTCTGATTTGTTTAATGGGGCTGATTTTTTAGGGGTGAAGAGTATGATTTTAGATTTTCTTGGGTTTAGGGCAAGGTGGTAGTTATGCCTCCAGGTTTCAGTTGAGGAGATAGCTATTTGAGCCAGAATAAGTAATTCAGAGATAGAATTAGCAGAGCAGATGATGGTAGAGTCACCTGCATACTGAATCATGGTACCTTGAGATAGGGTTGAATTAAAGTTGTTTATGAATGTACTAAATAGGATTGGTCCAAGTATGGAAACTTGGGGGATGCTGGTGGAGGTATTAAGGAAAGGAGAGATGCCATTTTGCCATCTAACAGCCTGTTGTATTTGATTTAAGTAACTGGAAAACCACTTTAGATTTGGGGAGGAAAGACTGAGGTTAGAGAGCTGGGAGAGAAGACAGTGAGAGACTGTATCAAAGGCCATGGAAAGATTAAGGAATAGGGCTGAGACTGTTTTGCCAGAGTTGCTGGCTCTATTTACTGTATCCATAAATGAGAGAAGAGTGGTTGTGGTACTATGGCCAGGTCTGAAGCCATGCTGTGTTGGAGATGGTAAATGAGTGTCCAGAAGGTAGTTGAGAAGTTGTGAATTGATGCATTTTTCAAGGATTTTGGAGATTGGGGAGAGAATGGCTATGAGTTGAAAGTTAGTGATGTCTGTATTATTGCCACCTTAGTGGAGATGGAGGATGAAGGTCTTTTTCAGATAATGGAAATGTAGGACACTAGAATGGATCTGTTTATAATTATGCTCATGGGGTATGAGATGCTGTCAGCGGTTATTTTCGTGTATTCTGAGGTAAGATTATCAGGGCCATTGGAGTAATTTTTTAATTTTAGTAATAATTGCATCAGTGTGCTTTGCTACAGCAGTAAGATGAAATCATTGTGTGGAATATAAATGGTTCATAGGTTCATAGGTAGGTACTAGGCTATCGGCTCAAGGGCCTACGTAAGTCTAGCCAACAAGGTTCCCTGGCTTACGACACCCAAGAAAGTTATTTGTTCTTTTGTCTGTGTAATGTCAGCACTGTTTAGCAGAGTGCAAACTGGGGTCAAAGTTGAGGGAAACTAAACAATTTAATTTCTGTAGTCTGCATTAGCACAAACATGTTTGGCACTGCTGCAGAGTATTTCTAATCAGTGAGTGATGTGCACATTTTGTATACCTGTTTCTGTGGCAAAAGCTGCAAATGTAGTGACTTTGGCCCCTTTAGACAGCTTTTCTTGGTTCAAATCCATACAGTGTGAAGGGAGTGTGGAAATTATTACTCCAGATGTAGGCACTGGCATCATAGCATTATATGCTTGTTATTACTATTTTTGCCTTTTGCATTTGCTCACTGCTGAGCATTGTCAAGCCAAGCTTACCTGCTTAAGGAAAAAAGTGAAAAATGTTATTTGACAGACTCCTATAGAGCAAACAGGCTTAGCAGCACTGCATGGATGTCAGCACTCTAGACAGTAGACAGTGCTTAGCAGAGATAATCCACCTAATAAGCTAGCTTTCCCTGTGGCACAAGGTATAAGTGCAGTGTCTTTAGAAATATCATACAGGTGATTTAGGGTTGAAATCCAGATAGCACCTTTTTAAATAGGGTGTCAAAATGCAATTTCTAACAATACTTTGATTAGAAAAGTAACACTACATACAAATGAATATCATAATAATGTTTATTGCAAGAAATATCTCATTAATGCTTTGATAGATAAATTTTTCTAAGTAGCATATCTCATAAATAATTTAATTAAACACAGTTTTTTTGTTGTATGTTGTGTGCGTGTGTGTGTGTGTGTGTGTGTGTGTGTGTGTGTGTGTGTGTGTGTGTGTGTGTGTGAGAGAGAGATTGCTTCAGCTGCATAATTATGATAATGATCTATGATGGACAGAATACTTAAGTTAAAATCATCTTCTCTCCTCATATAGGCCAACTCTGTGTGTAGGACAGTATGTGTATGTATGTATGTGTCATACCCCAATGTGTATTAATCATCTCGTGAATGTCTATCCATCTGACATACATTTGCAAACAGTAATAAGGCTTCTTTCATAGAAATGCATTTCACAGGACTTCTTAACATCACACACATACAGGTCTATCTGAAGTATATATCTATCTACACTGAATGCAGTTTGTCTGTAATAGACATGGTTGAAAGGGAGTTCTCCTGCACTGACAAATCATCCCCTTGCTTGAAATAAATGTATGAATTATTTATTCCTTAGGTTTTATTCCTACATTGATCAACTTTTACAGTGTCTAGTTCTAGAAAGTTATCTGCCAAGTTATCCTATTTAACCTCCAAAACACCAAGGATAACAAGCCAAGCCACTAAGGCTGTCAGTTTTGACCATCTGAAATCTCAGTGCTATGTCTCACAACTTTGTTGCTGTTTGATAAAATGCCTTCCACCTTGCTTACAAGTGCCTCTTTCTGCTTACCATTGTGCAAATGCAGTTGGCATGGTTGTGTGTGTTTGCACACTAGCCAGTATAAGCAAGACTGGAATTTGGTGCCAATTCATCCTTAGAGCTGCTGCTTGACTTCTGCGGGTAAGGCTGGTACAGGAGGTGATAGTGCTAAATTCAGAGCACAGAGGTGGTGTGTGGAGGAGTCCGTGATTGTTGTGGCACTCCTCATGAAGTGCTACAGCCATAGGCTACTGCAGAGGGACTACACTGGGTCTCAGTATAAGACTGAAGCTAGGAACAGAGTAGTCAAGGCTAACTCCAGTGCAACTGACATCCCACAGACTAGAGAGAATTGCCATTACCACTACAGTGACATGAAATGGCACAAAATGGACTTCCTTAGCTGATGGGAGGATAAGGTTAGGACTGCTGATATCCCACAGTTGTGTATGTACACTCTTCTATCTGTATTAAAAAGTATATAGAATACAGTACACTGGCAAAACTGTTATTCAATATGCTTACATGCCTCTTCTTGTCTTCTTCTGTTTTGTACAGCTGCTGAAGACATTGCAGTGAGTTGTTAAGCACACCAGAAGAGGTTAACTCACCAGAAAGAGACATGAGGTATGTATGCATCAAGTCTTAATATAAGCCTAATAACTATTGTAATTGTATGCAGTATGGCAATACTGAAATAAATAGCAGTGTTTATGATACATTAGGGCAGTTGATTAATGGTACAATAGAGTAAGACCTTCCCATCTTCTTGGATATGACAAAGAGGTATAGACTGAATAATCATAACTGTTGATTGTCTGAAATTATAAAATCATGTGATATGCCATGCATCTAATTTTCTCTCAGTCTCTTTTGTTGTCTCACCCTCCCTTTGTTTTTTTTTTTTTTTTTGTACAGGGGAAGTATTTTATATGTCTAAAAATGTTCTGTTGTCATACATTTCTGCTTACAAAACCTGACATTCAGCGCTCTCTATCCCTCCACAGGTTGCAGCACCGACAACCAGCACTTCATAGTCCCAAGCTGACAGTGCTGCCTCCACAACCTTTGCTCTACGTGACCTATCCACAGATACCTCTGCCTCCAGGAGTAGTATTAGTGAAGGTGGTGATTGTTTCACCCAACAAGAGCTGACAGTCCTGGTAGAGTGTATAATGGAAAGAGGTCTTGGTGCTTGAATCGGCTGTGTTGAAAGGGTGCTTCATCAAATTGTAAAGATGATGCCATGTTGAGCACTGAGACTGGAAACTGAGACACAAAGCAGTGATGACATTTCTGAGGTTAAGGACTAGATTCTCACTGTTCTCAGGCTTGATGTGAGTGTGCCTCCAATGCCCCCAACTATCTCAAATTATGGTGTCCCCCAACCTTTTTGTGTTCATCACCATCCTTGTCTGTGTAAACCAAATGATCAAGCTATCAGCGGAACAAAAAACGCAGACAGAAAAATCACTGAAAGCTTCCAGAAGACAATCAATGAAAATTAGCGTAGAAAACTTTTTATTATCAGTTTCGTCAAGCAGATGAAGTCTGCTTGACAAAAGTGTTAATAAAAAGTTTTCTATGCTAATTTTCAATATTTGTCTTCTGGAAGCCTTCAGTGATGTTTTTTATCCTTGTCTGTGTAATTTGTCCTTTATGACTGCATCTGCTTCCTCACTTAACATTCCTCGCTCTTTGAAAGGAAAAAGAAGTAAAAAAATGGGCACCTATCCCACAAAACAAATAATGACCTCTACATGGCTCTCCACTTCACCTGTGCATCTTGTTGACAGACTTGATTTTGTACAATTGGCTGCACATTATTCTGTCACCTACCCTTGGTGTGGTGACACTTCAAAACCAGCCAGTGCTGGCTATACTTCTACATTTATGTTGTGAAGAAGTGGTTAGCTATTGTCCTCCTGCAAACTCTTCTATTCTTTCCCCTGTGTCCTCAACTTTGCTTGCCCCACCCCTTTATACCACTTTCCTATCAACTCCATTTATATAAATTTAATCTGGTAAAAAAATAGAATCACACAGAACAGAAATAGCCAGAAATGGTGCATAAGAAAGCCTTTACTTTTTTTACGTCCAGTTGTATGTCTCATTATTTCTTTCTGTGAAATTATACTTCTATGATATCTTTAATAACATACATCTTAAATTTTATTAATTAAACATTTTTGAACCAATTTTGATTATTGTTGCAAAAAAGCACTTGTAAACATATCCATGCACATAAGAACAAATTGTTAAACCATCCTTAGTCTACCAAAGTCAGCATCAGTTTTTGCCTGTCCTATAGCTTCTTCACCACCATAGCCTTTACTTACAGATACAGAGCCTAACTGACTAATACTGAGACACACCATTAAGATGTACATTAATGACCCATAACAGCACACTTTTGTATGTCTCTATATCTGTGTTTATTTTTACCCCTTCTCCCTCACCTGTTGTACTGTTGACTATTCATTAGGCTGATGGATATAAATGGAATGCAATGTTCTGGCATTGTCTGTCTGGCATTGCTTGGCTGAAGAATAAAACCTGCATATTCCATTGACTACTTCGGGTATCACTGTCCCTTCAAATCTGTGAATTTGACATGTGTGAAGTAAGGTTTCCTCGGTGGGATCTACAGATAATGGTCAAATATGTAGACATAATTTTTATTCTTGACAATGGTTCTTATCCAGCATTAGGTGAAATTGTCATTCCTAGGTATTTTTAAAGTCATGGTAAAAAGTTAATATAATAATTACATTTTGACACTCTTTGCAATATCATATACTGTGGTTGAACCCTGCTTCAACTCTGTTTTTTTATTTAGCTCAGAGAGTTTACACCTTGTGTCACAGAGAAAGCAAGGTTAACACATGTATTTTCTCCACTAGCCACTGTCTACATCGCTGATGACCACACATCACTGCTAAGCCTGTTTGCACCGTAGGTGGCACACAGATGTAGTGTTTCACTGTTTCATTCAACAGAGAACTCGGTTTCCTCACAGCCTACTGTCATGCAAATGGGGAAGGCAAGCAGAATATTTCATTTTTTAACTGACCTTTGGGGCTAACATGCAAAGATTTAATAAGCATGCACCACTAAATAACACTAAACACTGGTACTTCACAGTCCCATTTCAACACATCAAAGTATCATCATACATGTCCTAATACTTTGCCAACCTTTGTGCAAATATGTTTCTCAGCATTGCAATTTGGAAATGATTTGAAACAAAAATAAATATTGCTCCTGGATAATGTTACTTCATTACATGGAAATTGTGTTAATACATTGTTGTGAAATGCAGTGAACTGTGTGGTTGATTGACCACTTAATTCTGGGCAGTTGGCTCTGAACTGTAGCACTAACACTTAGCAATTATATATAACCGCATACAACCTTGGTGTACAGAAAATCATAATTTTTTATCTCTCCTGCATTGGAACATTAAGTATTGCTTGGTATTTGCAGGCCTCATTTCCCATGCATGTGCACGTACCATAGCAAATATCAATAACATTCATTTTTGTTTACATACCATCATCATAACCTGATGCTCCATAAATGATTCATTGTCCATCCTGTGTTTCACCAGTGGTTGTGTCTCATATGCATAACACAAGTAGGTACATGTCACTGTCAGTTCTGCAGTATACATTAATGACATAAGTGAGCAGTATGTAGTTATTACTGAGCATAACATTGACCTTACTCCATCATATCAACAAATATGGATTTGCAGAAAACCATTAAACATTACAATATCTTCTCTGACACAGAATGAGACGCTAATCTGTCTACATCACACTGTCAGACTGTAAAGTCAGATTTCTGCAGCGGAGCTTGTGTTAAGTACTGTGTCCTCTAGATTGCATAGCTTGATCGGTAGGGGGTTCTAATTCCATGGCAGTCAATGTGTGTGTGTGTGTGTGTGTGTGTGTGTGTGTGTGTGTGTGTGTGTGTGTGTGTGTATGACATTGTGCATATATGATCTGAACTACTGCTGTCCACAATACAGTAGTAGCCTGGAGTTAATTTTAAACTGCTAGGTGAGTCCACATCAATTTCAAATCCTTCACGCAACATAATCTTCTCTGCTAACCACACTGATGTCATCCTGTATAAAGTGCACTCTCACACTATATAAGTCAGACATCTGTGATGGAACTTGCGTTAAGTACTGTATCCTCTAGATTACATCACTAGATAGTTAAGGGGTTCTAAGCTAATGACAGCCAATTTTTGTATGTGTGCATGTATGGTATTGTGCAGATATGATCTGACCTACTGCTGTCCATAATACAGTAGTAGCCTGGAGTTAATTTTAAACCACAGTGTGAGTCCACATCAGTTTCAGACCCTTCATGTTACATCATCTTTTCTGCTAAACTACACTGATGTCATCCTGTATAAAGTGCACTCTCAGACTAAGTCAGACTTCTGTGATGGAAATTTCATTAAATACTGAGTCCTCTAGATTGCATAGGTAGAAGGTTCAAATCTCACAACAGTTAACTTATATGTGTATGGCATTATGCAGATATGAACTGAACGAATGCTGTCCTTGCTATATTTGTAGCCTGGAGTTAATTTGAAACTTCAGTATGAGACCACATCAATTTCAGACCTTTTTCACAGCATCATCTCCCCTGGTACATTCAGAATTCCACATAGCTGTAGAAGTTATTTTTGAACACACATCTCCTTTGCAAGACAAAGCTTATGTCATCCTTTCAAAGATGCAGTATGGCTCGCATACACTAAGATTTCTCATGTGATGTGTGCATATAATACACTTGTGCACATTGGTTTGTTTAAGTCAAATACAGAGTTCACTATCAAGGACTGACTATCATCTGTGATTGTGTGTTTCTTCCTCTTACTGTGCAGAACAGGCTGCAAATACATATATGAGGTATATCTATACAGTGTGCTGTGCAACTAAGTTTTAGCGGAAACATCAAAGTAATGCACAATGGTGATATCATCCACTGAAATGTGCAATGTCGCAATTGTCAAATAAATCCATTGGTGCCCTTGTGTTTCAGCAAACCCTCATTTGCCTGTGACATTAAATATATAAGTAAAATCCCAATGTCACTGCTTACAGTCAATATACATGTTAACAGTGTTGTCACCCATATGTGCTATGTTAAGGTGTAGATGTTTTCTGTTGCAGGAGTTTATTCTACATTTCCTTTAGAAAGGCTGTGTTGAAGACTGATGCTGTCATTTGAATAGATTATTGTTACATCACAATTGGACTGGAACACCTCCCTAGGACTCAGTACATAAGGTGATATAATGTATGTTGTTGCCTAAGTAAGGCATTTGTTCCAATATAGGATTATATTCACAATGGACATAATTGTTCTTCTACCATCACAATGAAAACAGCATGGGGCTAAAGGTGTGTTTGGGTATGCCTAGCATTAGGCAATGTTGCCTGACATAGAGCAAGATTCTTTCTAAGTAATTACAGGGACACAAATTTCTTGATTCATGCACATGATGTAATACTTTCACATAACCACAGATGTGACAATTGATGATGCACTTATACCATAGCACATTCATTGATTCCACTATGGTGTTGATTTTCATAATGTTTATACAATTGGTCCAAAAGCATTTGTGTCCTTAAACTGTTCTGCATGAAAGACATTCCTTCCTCCCATTATACTTTGTACATACAGAGTGGCAGAGAACTTCTTTCCTCATTAATGTTTAGCAGATAAAATTCATGGTCAGATAAAGCACAACTGATTGAGTGACTTCACATAGGTGGTGCTCAACTGCTATGATAACATTTTCACTGTGGTGAATGTGATTAATAGCTGTCTTGTTATTTGGGGGAGATGTACAGCTTGATGTTCAGTTCTAGCATAGGGATTCATTCTGTGTGACCATACTGGTGTTACACAACAACCATTACATTAATTCATTGTTATCCCTTAATATGTTACACAAACCCATGTGAATGTAGTTTTGGAGCTCTTGCAATTACACATTTTTTGCAAGTATAATAGTGAGAGTGCTACCACGGCACATGCATTGAGCACTGTGGTGTGTACATGTGTGCTCCTGTTTTTTGGGTGTTATGTGTACAGACATACAGGGGAAATGTCCTTAACCACAGAACACTGATATAGGACTGATCACATTTATATGTACATGAGCATACTCATTTAATTCCCATCAGTCTGACATGTTGATATGACATACATTGTCGGGTATCTTTTCTTAATTCACACATTCATTTCCTTTATTTGTCAAAATATCCATTGCTGCATTCTGTAGCAGATGCTAACAATACTCAACTCTGGGGAGCACATTGCATCATGGTGTGGGGTTTGGATCTGTTGTTATCTGTCAGCACAATAACTGTCAGGCAGGGGTGCCTTATAGAAGGGTATTACATATGTCACACTCCTGCTACCACATTTGAACACCACACACACCTACCTATGGGATGCATAACTATTATAATATTGAGGCACATAATTCCCTTCAAGGATGATTCTCCTTGTACATGTGTTAGGCATCTTTCTCTGGTGTACACATTTAATACACAGGTCGGTGTTGACATTGATGGCATCAGTTCAGTTCTTGCAAAAAGTGATTGTGGTTTCTGAGCCATTCCTATTTTTGTACATGTTATACAGATGTAATGCACACTGTGCTGAAATCCTATTATGTATGTGCTGTCTTTGCAGACAATCATCTCAACTCAGCATGTCAATGACAGTTATACATCATATCATTCCACACT
Organism: Protopterus annectens; assembly: GCF_019279795.1. Taxonomy (NCBI): domain Eukaryota; kingdom Metazoa; phylum Chordata; order Ceratodontiformes; family Protopteridae; genus Protopterus; species Protopterus annectens. Next base: position 993,968,522 of record NC_056744.1, read on the forward strand.
GTTAGAAAGTGATTTTGTGTAACTGTCACATCCTGTAATATCATGTATGTCTTTATTTACCTACATTTGCTCAGGAATGGGGACCACCAATATTTATTCTGACATGCATATTGAGATTTTTTTATTACAAAGTTGTATTTATGATATAAGCACCTTCACATCAATTATCATACTAGACTAGAACATTTACCCTCCTCTCTGACATCTTCCTGTATACATCTCTTTGATTTCTGTGCACATTGTCCTCAGTACACTTTTTCTATCTGGTAATCCATCTATTGTTATTGTCCCTGTTATTTCACATCCCCTCTTACTTATTATTGTATTCATATGTTTATGTGCACAGTTCACTCACTATACTTTCCCTGCCGCTGTACGGCAGGCATTATTTCCTTTATGTAGTGCTTTGCGCTATCCACAAGAACATGCCTAGCAGGCTTGCCCATAGACAAACTTGTTTGTTTACTATGTGTGCTTGCACTGCTCAACACTGTTTCCTGGCTGTCAACATGGAAACATACTTGTATCCGTGTTAGCATGATGAGCAACATGCATATGTGATTAGCATTGCTGCTCATCACGCTAACATGTAAGCATCATGTAGGCTTTGCACAAAGCCTACACAACTGTTCATGAATCTTGGGGATGGTTTAACCAAGGACTGAGTTTCTTTATTTGAGTCAACACATTTAAACCAGTAACATTTAGCAATAATTGTGTTTTATCAAGATGTAAAATAGGAAAAAGGTTTGTAAACATATTGGACCATTCATTTATGCCCCGTTTTCACAAAAAAATCACATATCTTTAATTCAATAAGAAACTAGTTAACCTTTTAAATAAAGACTAGCACATGTTCTTAGCTGTAAAACATTTAACAATGTATTGGGAATGTTTTTGGTAAAACTTTTAGCTCACCATTACATAAATAGAAAATTACTTTTGTGGTTCACACAATTCTTAGAGAAGTTGGTAATCTGCCGACACTAGTTATGTAGTCGTTGAGAGCTGTATACTGAAGAATGCAATCATAAAACATAATTTAATGGGAAAGCAATTCTTGCTGTCTTTCATCTTTTCTTTCTGACACTGCCCATCATTTTGAGTTCTCATAAATACACATTAGCATAGCTGGCTGTGTGGAACTAAACTGACAAGAGTTTCAGTTTGCTCTTAAGATGTCTCATTGTCAGTCATATATTATACTGATCATCAATGTCTACTACAATGTTAGTTTCAAAGTCATGTTATGCTCTGTTATCCACTGAACTACCTTTTCTTATGTTATGTTTTTTTCTGTTTGTACTGGTCTGCATTTAACTTCAGTTTAGCTAAGTCGTAAAAAATCATGATATACTGTCTGCTTTTTCAATCAAAGGCAAAGAGTACTTTGCTTTTTTTCACTAAGCAAAGTTCAAATCCAGTAACGTGGATTCATTGAGAAGCATCTTTATTGTAGTTGCCATGGCCTCTACCCAGATATAACATGTGCTTACTGAATTATTTGTCGTCAGCACCTTTTTGCAATTGTTCTCAGCTTCCTCAGGAATTAATGTTGTGTCAGATATTAATCAACTTAAAAGTAACTAGTCAGTATGTTCTACCTGACACACGCTATTTAAAACTAGATAATCAGATAGCCACATTGTTTAGTTCTGAAATAAACATTGAAAAGTTCCATGTTTTAACTGAAAGAGCCAAATTAAAATGATTATGCATGATATTCTTATCTCTGATGAACAAACATTCCTCACGGTCAGTTTTATCTTGATTGTGTTAAGAGACAAATAATTAACTGCTTTGTTTTTCCTTTTAATATGGAATATTCTGTTTGTTAGAATAGAATTATAACTGCTCACTTGCTTACTCTACTCTTTAGATCAAACACAATTTCACAGCTGTAGGTATATTTGTATACTTTTTACATAGTCTTATGCATTTTTCTTATGCATAAATCGTATGTGGTGCAATTATGTGAATGCTGTTAAATGTTCTTATTTTGTTCTGTCAGTTTAGATGACTCATTTGTCTTTCCTGACTTGTCATTAGAAATACCTCATGTACATAATATTTTTCATTTTTACACTTAATAGTTTACTCCCTGACATATTTTATGTTTGGTTAATGCATAAGTTATACTGTTATGCTTTGGCCATAAATTACACACATTCCTGAGAAAAAAAATTCCTGTTTGTATTTTAAGATTCCCCACCAGGAAAAGGTAGCCATGCTTGGACTGACCTTGTTGATATTAATTAGACAAGAATCCTTTCTTTAACTCTTTAAGGCATTTATCCACTAGTCTTCTCTTTTCCTGCTTTATTTCCAGTTTTTAGTTATGATTCATAAATCCAAAAAAGCACAATCTAGTAAGTACTTTCTCAGTCCATTTTTTTTTTCAAAATTAACAGCTATGGTTACTTTGTACTTCTTCTTGACTAGCTTCACCTCATTTGTCTGCCTTCCAGTTGTAAGAAATATTTTACAGTTTTTCAAGAAGGTATGGGGCCAAACAGGCAATCACTCTACTTTTCTATAAATGGACAGCCGGGTGCTTTCTATTTGTGACTATTCTATGTTCTAGGATGAAATCCCCAAATGGTAGAACTTAGTGACATTAATCTAATGAACTACATTTTTATAACTATTACACTTCCTCTAATGATATAATGTTAACTACTTAAATACTATTATAAAAATAAATGTCAGTGAAGAGTACACCTACTAGCTCATAGCAGCATATCACAAGCTCAGTGGTTATCAGCTTGTTTCCATATAATCCAGTCCCTTTTGCAAGGGTCTCTGGTTTCCAGACAACCTGAGCTAAGAGCATGCAGCAGTTTTGCAAGCTCATGACAGGATTTTTTTTTGTAAAATTACACTAAAGCTCATTTAAAGAGACAGAAAGGAATGCTATGCATGCATGGTTATTCATAATACATACATGCACATTTATTTCTATTTACAAACCTTATTCTTTTTACATACAATTGATTTCTACATTATATTAACTTCCATTAATATTAATTAATGTATCAACAATTTCTAGTCCTGATTTATCTTCTTAGCTTCTGTGTTCCTGTGTCGTTACAAAGATGCAAAAATTGTCACCTATACTATTGTATGTGGAGCAAAGAAAGCTGGTATAATGCGGACTAGGTGTTTGGCTTCATTTTCCAATACTGATGATTGAGTTCAGCATGGGGTGGTTGTTGTACTGTCTTTGAGGTGCAGTACTTCAAATGACATGTTAAACTGAGGTTCCATTTGTCTGAGTTGGTGGTACTTCAGAATGATGTAAGAGATACCCATACTTCCTTTAAAAAGTATAGGAGAATTTTTGCTGTGCCCTGGACAAATTTCCCCTAGTCAGTATGAATAGCACCTTGGGTCTCTGTTGAAAAGAGACCAGACACTTACACTTAGAGGGATAAGCCCAGTCAGCAAAACTGAAAAAAAAATATGAATTTTAAAATTATTTTGTAATGGTACAGATCTCAACCTTCTCCAACTAAAGAGAAACTTCTAAATAAAAAACAATACTGCTCAATGACCAAGCAAGCAACTCCTTTTATTGAAGTAGTTAAACACATTCATCCAACATATACAAGTTCATCAGAACTACTAAAAATTCCTTGTACTATCCTATTTAAATCCAAGAAGAATCATGTGACATCATCACATGGTACACACATGATTAAAAACTCAATGGAAAATGCATTAAAAACTTGTTTAAATAACATTTAAAAATAGAATTCACTCATAAGAAATAACTATAAAACTTATATTCAAACAACTGAATTAAAAAAACAAATGTATAAGTTTAAGAAAAAAAATTGCATTATATATATAAATATATGTATCCCTGCTTTAAATAGATTTCTTTAAATAACAACACATCTAGTACCATTTATAAGTGGTTTGCTTTTAATTTCAACACATTAGTTAAAGAAATGGCATCATTCAAATTAGAGAATTGAGTGGAATTTACCTTCACCTTCAAACACAATTTGTTGTATTTTAAGAATGTTTGGCAATTACCACTGCTTTTATTAATAAGTACTTTTTCCTAAAACAAAAAATAAAAAATTATGAAAATCTTTCATACTCTGGTATAATTTGATAGGGCATTTTTCCCATGTTATGCCATATATCAAAACAGTGTCCAAGGATCCTTTTGTTCAATCTTTCCTCTGTTTTTCCTATATAAAAATATTCACATGAGAGACAGCTCACTACATATATCACACCACTACTTTAACAATTTAACCTGCTATAACAGTTTAACATTTTGGGGTAACAACTAGCATTAACAAAGGATGCATCATTTATGAACCTACAGCTTTACAATGTCCACATTTACTCATTTTACCACCCACATCTTCCCTAATGTAGTGACTTTCTATAATATGCTGAAAATTAAAACTCTTTCTAAATGAAATATGTCCTACATGGATCGTCTCAAAGCCCTGTGACTATACTTGGTGTCCTGCAGACTGCTAAGAGCTGATCTCTGTTTGGCATACAAGGCATCCTCTGACCCATTACTGATGGGTTATTGTACAACAGCAAGTCAAATGGCATCATAAATGCTCAGTCTAGGAACCTAAACCTGTTCTGCAACATCAGCAGAACAGTTTAGAGGGACAGGTATATCTCACTGAGGATACCACTGCTGTGGAATAGATTCCCCCTTCACATAAAACAAAGTTTATCAATGTTCATATTCAAGCACAATTTAGGTCTATGGATGGGAAACAGAAAATTTAACCCAGGACTGCCCACTGTACTACTAATGTACAGAGGCAGCTCCTAAATGCTTTATCTCATGCAGGGGTCCCTTCCAATTATCTATGTTATGATCCCAGTTATTCTCATTACGGGTAATATATATAATTATTACTGACCATGTGATAGGTAAGGCCAATCTATAACCAGATGGCATAGGTTATTTTGAACACAAAAAGAGAAACTGGCTATGTTTATAATCCCCCACAAGGACAGCAAATCTATGAACCTATAAAACAAGAGTTTGCCACCCAACTAATTCCTTAATTCTTCAATAAAGGCAATATTCCTGTTTTTTTTTAGAATCTATATTTTAAATTTGTACAGAATGCCAACCATAAGTAAATACCATAGCTTTTGCCATCTTGAATTTGCCAACATCAGTATCTGTACTTGCTCTCATACATTTAGCGTTGTCAGACATCAACAAAATAGCTTGATATTTATCATTCTTACCGAGCCTAATTTCATTGCCAATATTACTTAGCATATAATCTGGCTAGCTCCCATCTTTCAACATTTTATTCAAATATTTAATTTCTACCTCAAAGTCCACTGCACCAGATGTAAGATGTGAAACCCTCACCATCTGGCCTTTCATGAAACTCTTTTTAATTAGCTTAGTAAAATCAATAGTCCTGGCAGGAACAAAACTGAGACCATACTCACATAGCTGAAAGTGTATATCTGTAATAACTGAATGGCTATAATTATAGGTAGTAAGTCCATTCTTTATTATACTAACCTCTCCAGGAGCATTGTAATAATCCACTGGTTGAACTAATATATTACTAGTCATTAAATAAGGAACTGCTTTGATTATTAGCCAATTGTTTGTCAAAATCAAGACTAAAGTTCAAAACATTATCAAACTCAATGTCCCCACAAGTTAATGTATTTTGTGTTGGGAAAATAATTTTGTTTTTAGTTCTAGCTTTATGGATCAGATAGAGCTATGTGTATGCTTCTTGGGTGATATTTTTATTCTTTGGTGTTTAGGTATTTCAGAATTACAAAGGTTTATTGACTAATTGAACTCAACCATTGTTTTTTTTATCTTTTATGTTAAACTTTCAGATTAATAATATTAATTTTTTAGGTATTTGATCATCAAAATGTTATAGTTACATGTATGAATCTAAGATTTTTAGGAAACCCATGTTTAGCAAGTCTTATATACATTTTACGAGTGTCCCCCTGATGTCACAAAAAGGAGTTTGGGGAAAGGCTAGATGGTGAGAAGTTAATGTCTTGCATCTAGGAAAAAAGATAAAACCCATCAGGAGTAAAGTACTCTGACACTGACATCTCACTCAAGGTCAACAGGCACTAACTAACCCTCTGTCACATCCTGTCCTTAGTTACTGACTGAATATCAAACTGTTCTCATGATAGTAAGGTGCCATATGAGGCAATAGGAAGATTTTTTAAGCAAATATGTTCTTCCCATGCTTACTAGAATGTTCTATGAGCCAACTATTGTCTGCTGTAAATCCAAGTGGGTAATTACCAACAGATGTCATTAGCAGCCATTACCTTATAAGGAAACAGAGTTTAAGGTCCACTGATTCACAAAACATTCAGGTCTCCAAAAGGGGGACTAAAACACATATTATCAAATTCTTCTTAATATTTTCTGGGGTTTCTGTGATGTTATCTTTTTGACTCAGGCAGGCACATGCAGTATAAAATAACAGGAGCAAGAAAGAAACAAACCATTTTATGCACTGAAATGGCATGTGTGTTGGCATACATAATTTGCTAACAGTTAAATGTCATGCATTGCATCTGATTTCACTTATTCCTCTGGTTTTCCAGCTCAGCAAATTTCTCTCACCTGTTTAAGGAATTAAAAGAAAAACAGAGGAAGTATCATGCAGAATGACTCAGACATCACTCAAACTGTTACAATAGTTACCACCTTTTCTGTGGCTCAGAAATACAAACACACACACACACACACACACACACACACACACACACACACACACACACACACACACACACACACACACACACAAAGGCATGCACACACTGCTCCTGTGTGACAATCATGTTATCTTTTGGTCAATAGTGACTAATCAGTTCTGCCCTTTGCAAAAATTACTCTATTTGCTCCACTTATTCTACTTCAGGGATAAGGAAAATGAAGCTGGATTCATCCACTGGTGATTTTTGTTTTTTTCTTCTTTTAGGGTCAAAAACTTGTTGGCAGCAGAAGTCACTATTTGGAAGTAAAAGAAGCATGCCATGGATTTTGTGGCAGAGGGTAAGTTGTCTTTTTAAGTACTGTAATGCTCCTATCCATTTGTCATCTTGGACCTTCAGTGGTATGGCTGGAGAACAACGATTCTTTTATTTGGTGTCTAATAACTAATTCTCATTTCTGGCAGTTGAAAGCAGTCTAGATCCATTGTGGGTCCCACTACTCTTTGGAACCATTTTGCTTACAATGGTATCCACTTAGACTGGTATTTCAAAAGAAATCAGAGGGTCATCAGATATAAAGAAGTCTCTCTAGCTAGAGGAGCTGGCTGGGGATGCCCAAGTCCTGAAGCCCATGACCTCAGGTCAGAGAAGATCGATACTTGCAGTCTTCAATTACAGACCCAAATCCTTGGTTTTCTTTAAGACAATTTCTTGCACACTGACAACATCCAATCTTCCGAAGATGAAATATCTGGACATAGTATTATTATTCCACAGCCTCAGTGTTATCTAATGTTTTTTTCTATTTTATGGCTATGAAGTATATAGCACCACCTGTAATTCATTCCAAACAATGCCAATTGGACCTTTGTTTTCTTTGCCCACAAAAAACTGATACGTTGTAAGTCATTATTGCTTGTTCCTATTCTCAAGATTTTCTATATTAATGTCAAGCTGCAGAGACCAGATCTGAAACCACTCAATTTGGTTAACATTCCTACTTACTGTGATGGGTCTATATCACATCATTGAACTTACTATTTATCAAATACCTCTTGGTTGAACTCACTTTGTCAAAACCCCTTTTGGTGAATGATTATTTTAGCAAATATTTTCCCAGGGAAAAAATGCAGTGGGCCATGATTGGGAATTTGTCCTTTTCCTGGGACTGAGGGCCAGAGCAGGTGATCCCTATCAGTGTTGACAGGTACTCACCCAACTCTTGCCAGATGTCAGTCTTCTTCTAATCCAGACCTGAGGATTCTATCTTATCTAAGTATGAGTCCTTAAGAAGGTAGAGCATATTCTTGATCTCCTCGTCTGACCATCTTGGAGTGTAACCTCATGCATTCACAGGTGCTGCCATCATTAGAAGTGCCAGTACCAGAATGAAGAAATTATGAGCATGGCTTCGGTTCATAGGTTTACAACCTCTCCTTCTAGGCAGTGATATCACCCTAACCAAATATTACTGGCACGTTTACTTTTACTAAAAATCCTTTGCCAACTACATGCCTTTTTAAGGAATTTATTCACATTTGTTTTATATGGTGGATAAAAGACATTAATGAAATCAGTTTTTATATGACAACTTTTAATGCTTATGTGACTTGCTGTTTGCTACCGTTTTGGAATATTACACATGAATGTCAAGTAAGGATAACTTCTTTAGGAATGCCTTTTGCTGTATAACAGCTGCATTCATTAATTTTTTTTTTTACTTTTTGTATTTATTTCTATTGAAATAAATCTTCATGTGTGTGTCAGAATCAACTTTTAATAAATGCTGAGTGATTTGAGATGATAAGGTTAGTGATATGATGTTGGATGAGCTGGGGTTATGGTTCATGGTTGTGCAAACTGACACATAATGTAACTCTATTTTCCATTTTCAAACAATATCACCTTAGAGATTAACTGAGGATATCTACATGTTTCCATGGGCTTCTGGGGATTGCTGTTGTCTGCTACAAGCTCTGCTACCATCCCCAGCATATTTGCAACTACCCAAGACCAAATTCATGACAACCTGAGGCCTGGTTAAGTGGGTAAGTTGCTTTATTTATTTATTTAATTTAACATTTGTTAACCAGGAAAGTCTGACTTGGAACAAAGCCAATTTTCAGCAGATGCCTGGGGAGAACGGCTCCAGATGCATGTCTTTGTAATGTGGCAGGAAACCGGAGCACCCAGAGGAAACCCACACGAACACAGGGAGGACATGCAAACTCCACACAGAAAGCACCCAAGCCGAGAATTGAACTGGAGAACCTCTTGCTGTGAGGCAACAATGCTACCGCTGCACCACTGCACCATCATTTATACATTTGTGTATTACTGTCGTTCATAGAGCTAAGTGTAATACAGCCTAATTTGCATACAAACATGTAAATGACCCTGAGCTTATGGGAATAAGTTTAACACTCCTATATTAACTTCCAATAACTCGATATGGGTGGTAGTTTAGGAAACAACAGACATTCTAATGTAAGAAATAAATATTAGAAACATTGCAAATTAATATCAAAAAGTTCAAAATTATGTTAGATTGCCAGGCTTACTAGACAACTTTTTGCTTTACTGATATGGTGGACAGATTTAGATGAGTTATGCAAATAAACAGAACTTCATTACAGCAGCAGTAGAAATGAAAATGCATACAAATCACTGAGAAAGATAGGTTTATTTTGTTAGTGATTAGATAGGTTTATTTTGTTAGTGATTAGATAGGTTTATTTTGTTGGTGATTGTGCACACATGGGTGAATTTAATAGTTTGCAGTAATGTAGTTGTGAAGTAGTGAATTGTCAAGGATGTATTGTTGACACAACATGTATGTTCTTTAAAGGAAAATTTCTGACTGTTGACTCCTGAAAAAAATGGCAATATGAGTACAAGAAAGTACAAGAAAGTGGTAGATGAAAGATACAGGTTAGTAAACAAATTGCTTGACTTACTATTGTGAATGAAGTCATGATGGTGTAAACACTAATTCAACATAAACTTACAGGTTGATTGAGACTCTGCATGTGCATACAATTATGGATTTTATGCCATCTCCCTTTTTTTGTGATGATAACTAGCATGCGTTCATTGTTGAGCTGTTTGATTGATGATTACATCAAAAGGTTTTTTTTCTGTGTATGATTGTGGCATATTGCATTAGGTGCAGTAATTATGACAAAACAGGAATCAAGGCAGAAGAAGGATAATTTTAGCCATGAGGAGAACTGCATCCTCATGGCAATCCTTAGGATATACAAATACAGCAAATGCCTTTTTGCAAAATGGGGGCACAAACAAGCTGAGAGGGCAAAGGCCTGAAATCACATGGTTATGGATATAAATGCTGTTGGTGGAAGGAACTGCATATTAACACACTGCAAGAAGAGGGTAACTGATACTGGTACTGCAGGACATGAAAGAGCTAAGGCGAGACAGAATTCAATTTTCCATGCCAGTGTTGGGTAGGACCTCCTACACTTATCCCTTTAGCACCAGATGAGAAATTCCTCCTCTCCATTCATGGGAATGGAATAATCAGAGGTAATGTGGACAACGACTATTACCAATGTCTACTGCAGCAACACATTTCTGCTCAGGAAGGCTGGTTAAAAATCAATAACATATATTTATATAGATAATTGAATGCTGACATGGAATGATTATATGTAACACATTAAAATTACTATTAACATGTGAACCCTCAATTGCTTCACATAATGACAATGAAGACAGTGTGCATGGTAAGTGTCCTCCAGACATCCCTCTTCCACATACAGTAGTGTATGCTATGCCTTTATTAGTAATGCATTCATTTAATTTTTTACAGGGTCAACAGCAGATGCAAACAGTTCCCCTATACCAATAAATTTGGAGGATATCAGCAGCAGAATAGCTGTAGAATTACATAGTTATATTCATGAGGCAGCCTGAGGAAAGTGGCACGCAGTCCCCAGGTTTAATGACAGTATCTCACACCCCACAATATGTTTGTAACTCTGCAGGAAGTGACAGTGCATCACAAAGTCACACACATGCTAACTTTGCACTCACACTTGTACAGGGAAAAACATTATAGACCTCTACACCAGCACTGCAAACCCAGACAAGACTTTCAGGATGTTGGCAGCAATTCAGAGGTAACAGTGTCCACGATGACACCTTTACAAAGGGGTACCATGAACAGGAATTTATCACAGCTATCCTAGGAAAGACATAAACATTGGCTGCCCAGCTGCAGATATACGATGACATTTTTAGGGCACTGGATACTTGCACAGACTCAGCTGGATGCGGCCAGAGTCCTCCGGGGTATGTGTGAGCATTTCCAGCACTACAGGGAAATGGCAGAGATTAGGGGTAATGCCATGTTTACACTGATGTGTAGCATAGCAGCACATCAAGCGTCCATGCCTGCCTCCATTCTTACACTAGTTAGCTCTTACCAGACTCAAGTAGGAATCACTCTTAGAAGGGGAAGAGAACAGGGTCTTGTCCGGACATATGTGGGCAGATCACATGAGACTACAAGTGCTTCTCAAAAACGTATTGTAGGTAGTGGGGGAGGAGGGCAAGCCAAACAGATTTCATGCAGGAAATGTCAGTGTTCATCTACACCTAACAGAACATCTCATTTCAGTTCCCAGTCCTGGTCCTATAACACTTTCAGATCAGTGTCTGCAGGATCATTTGCATCAAGTAGGTCATGACATCAGACCAACTCTCCATCCAGCTCTCATGACAGCCCCTCTTCAAACCACTTACATCATCAACTGCCCTATCATGAGGAGATGTGTATGACACATTTGATCTTGACCTACTGTGGTTCAGGTGTGACATTTCTGTTGCATACAATTTGATCTTCTCACAGACTTGTCAGTGTTTAACTTGAAGGCAACTAAGAATAAGTAAAAAAGAAAAAAATGTGTATGCTTAGGACACTTTTCAACTGCATTCATTTAATTCATATAACAGTATTGCTTAAAATGTCATGGGAATGAGAAGGAAAGCGATATGTCGTAACTTAAGATCGCAGTGAATAAAACCATTAATACTCAATCCATTACCGATGTTACCACTGGGAATTATCTACAACTGAAAAGTTGTAATACATAAGATATCAGAGAAAAACTAATAAACAAATTATATATTAAAACGAGCATCCTACCATATATACAAATACTGCTGCTACTTCACCCTCACCTCTGCACAAATGATGATTTTTGTCTGTGAGGTCACAAATTAATGTGTATGACAAAATGAAATAATCTGCTGTTCAGTACCTTAACAGAAAACATTAAGTCAGTTTAAATATGTAATAGTTAAAACTGAGGAAAGATTGCAAAAAATATTATTCATTTTATTCAATTGCACAGCATAAACTCATGTTCAATACTGAAATAATACCTTTCATTAAATTACCTGTTTATGACATTCAGTGCATGCATACTTAGGTATGCCACTTCAGCAGAATATATTGTGTAGAATTTAAAAATGTGATTACTCCTTATATGATGCATTAAGACATCAATGAACAGGCATTGGTAAGCACCCAGGCATGACTTTTACAAATAATAATATAAAAGAAAACAAAAGCATACAGTTTTAGTGGACATTCAATGAAACTGGTAACCACAGAAAAAATTGTCTGAAGTCTGCACAAAAACCTGCTGTACATAATAAACTGTTTAATGAAAAGGTTAAGTGCTTTCATCCTGACAATTAACAGGGCATTTTTCTGTTATTACAAATAATAATATAAGTACCTGTTCTGAAATTAAAAAAAATATCTAAAGATAAGAGGGAATGTCTAACAGTGAGAGTAGATCATACACCAGACAGCATAGCCTACTATCACTGCTTGCTTCAATTGTACTCTATGTATTTTTTGAAAGGACACACTAACTTAAATACCATGGTCCATAATTCTGGACTAGAGGTCACCTCTTTGCCTGCACAGCTATATGGTGTGCATGAGCCTGCTGCATGGGGTCCCTTACTACTGCTGACAATTGGTCATCATTACTCATATGTAGAGTGGAACAGGTTAATAGATTCATAGGTGTTTAATAGGCTAACAACCACAAGGGCCTTTTTAAGCCCAGCCATGCATCATAAATCTCTGACAAGTTCTGATACCCTTGATAGGTGTAAACAGGGGCTTGGGAGATGAAAAATTTACAAGCTAGAGCCTGGGAGATGAGCCATTTACAGATTGCCTATGTCGATTAGAGACATAGGTGCCAAACCAGGGATGAATCTCCTTTTCCTCATCCAAGTGTCCAAGTTGCACTTGAATTGGATTAGGGAGGAACTCTGCTTTACATAGATGGGGAGCCTGTATCATAGATGGGGTAATCTCTGCAATACATACTTGTCTCTCCAATAGGTTCTATTTAAATAACTGGCAAGATTCAAGTCCTTAGAATGGGTAATTCTGTTGGTGGTTGTTTTGCAGATATGCAGGAGGTCCATCAGAGTGGGGTGTGACAATACCCTGTATGTCAGGCATATATCTCCCTTCAAAAGCCTGTAGGAGACAGAATACAAGGATAGAGCATTGACACAGTCTGCATAGGACATTGTACTTAAGCCCTGTATTCTTTTAATGAGGAGCATCTGTCGACATTCCAATTGTTGGATATGTCTAGTTAGGTACATACCAAAGGGGGCTTTGTACTCAATGATAGGTCTGATGAATGCCAAATACAATGGAACAATAACTTCCTTGGACTTAGAAGTCATACCTTTGTTTATAAGTTGCGCAACATAGAATGATTTCCTCACTACTATAGACACGTCATGGTCAAAGGCTAGATTACTATCTATGTGTGTCCCTAAGTCCCTGACTACTTGGTCAATTCAAAGTGGTGCATTGTTGATATGATAGTTTCCAGGAGTGGATGACTTCCTAAAATATACTATTATGCATTTCTTGGTATTTAGTTTTGGTCCATGGCTCTGACACCAGTTGTTTGTCTGTGTCAGTCTCTCCTGGTGTGACTGCATGGCTCACTTCACCACCAGACTGGTGCATGATCATGTTATGCAGAATGCAACATGCAGTAAACATCCTGAATGTAGTTGCTGGGTCATACTGAAGGGCAACCCCCAGACTCATCCATGCACCTAAATCAAATCTTCAAGAGTCCAAAGCTCCTCTCAATGACAATACAGGTATGGGACTGGGCTGTGTTGCAACTATCTTCAGTGGCTCCTTTTGAATTTTTCACTCTTATCATGAGCCTCAAGTGGATATCCAGCATTATCTGAAAGAAAAAAAAACAGAGAGAGAGAGAAAAAGGTGGGAGACAAAACAAAGAAAAGAAAAGGTAATTTCTTATTCAGCAATACATTTTACCATGAATAACAACTTAAATAAAATAAAAATAAAATATTTTCCCTTTACCAACAAGATGCCCACTGTGCATCCTACCATGCAGGAAGAGAAGGCAGAGTGAGCTAGTTTTCCAGATATGGGAATCACGTGCCCAGTGTCCCCGGCATCACACACTACCTAGCAATTGCTGGATTGGTAGCCTTTTCTATTGCCTAACCACTCACCACCGAGTACCTCAAGGAAATCTACCACCCCATAAAATACATGCATAGTCCTGGCACAGCCTTCAGGTGATACCAGAAAATAGATATACTGCTCCACATGTGCCAAGAAAATCCTTGAGACAGAAGCCTGTGAGATACCTAATGTGTTTCCATCTGTTTCTGGAAGGTCCCTATGGCAATTATAGTGATGGCTATATATACCTTTGTGTCCACAGCGTAAAGAAGGTCATGCATTCCCCCAGTGCCCCTGTGGGGGCCATACATACTTACTAAGATCCTTACAATATCCCTGTCCACTCTAAATATTTAAAATATCTCCCAGTTATCAAAATTAATGAGTTATTTTCTGCCTATATGTCCGCCTTCTTGGCTGGTGAATGTTGCTGGCTGCAGGCAGTTTTGGCTTATGCAAAACAAACAGCTCACACTGGGAAATAGCACAGCTAGCAGCAAATGATAGCATCATTGTGGATTGCAAAGTAGATAGAAAAGCAAGATTCCCCCTTTTATAACAAATCTGAGGACGGCATGTAACTGTGTGAAATTCTTAGTATGAATTGCTAACAGGCAGGAGGACTCTTTACTATATGCCATTTTACATCATTTCTCATTTTCATTTCATCATAACATCATATGCTTACATGTATTCATAATTATTGTGTATTAGTTTAAATGGCCTCTATGAATTCCAACTTTGCTGTGGAAATGTTAGGAGATTGCAAGTAGCCTATTCACATTTGTGTAATGACTATGAATGCCATCCTATGTCTTCATTCCTCCACTGTTTTTGACTTGTCTTTGATTCTTGAACAATGCTCCTCTCAGGCTCTCTCCCACACACATACAGACATTCACATACACACGGACAGATACAGATACATGTGGTGCACACACACACACACACACACACACACACACACACACACACACGTGTGCGTGTGCTCACTGTACATAATATTCCCTACCTGATCACTCTCATGGACATGCTCACCCATTCACCCCTCCAAAAAATGCACACAGAGTCACCCAAGGCCACTCATACTCATGCAGGCATGCATGCATGGTGGCACACACATACACCACTTTAGACATCCTGTACCCCTACCTTGCCGCTAAAGTCCCCAGCACATGCCTGCAGTTCTGTTTCTCTGATTGTAATTAATGGAGTAATGCAGCATTTCAACAATATTAATTAACTCATCTCACCATGCTGCATTACACAATTGAGCAGTTGTCTGAATTGCTCAGCTGTGTAAATTCCCTTGCTGCAAGCACTTCTGGGGGAAAGCACATAGGTTCATAGGTTCATAGGTTGGTACTAGGCTATCAGCCCTAGGGCCTATACAAGCCTAGCCATAACAATTCCCTGGCCAATTAGTATGAGCCACTGCCCGAAAAGCCTGGTTAACATGTAGTACAGCCATGGAGACAGCCCACTGTGGTGATTTTATCAACTTTTTAGAATCAGTGTGGTGGGCATTTCTCTGAATTGGAAAGGCATCAGCCCATGGTTGGCCACCTGTGTTAGGGCTCAACACAGGTAAGAGCTCTTTCTGAGACAAACCTATGGTTTACTTAATAAGACATAGGTTCATAGGTTCACAGGTAGGTACTAGGCTATTGGCCCTAAGACCTATACAAGCCTAGCCAAAAAGGTACCCTGGCTTTCACCACCCAAGAAAATTATTTTCCTGTGCCCCTGTCAAGCAGACCACAGAGGTGATCCCTGGGGTGAATTTCCTATTTCCCATCCAATCATCAAGATTTTTCTTGAAGAGTGCTAATGAGGAGCTTTGGTTGATACAGATAGATAGTTTGTTCCAGAGTATGGGAAGTCTCTGGGACAGGAATCTATCCCTCCAGCATGTTCTATTTATTGTGCTGACAAGTTTTAGGTCCCTAAAGCATGTAGCTCGGAGGGATTGGGATTTCTTTAAGTGGAGCATGTTCAACAGCTCTGGGTTTGACATAGCTTTGTATGTTAGGCAGAGATCACCTCTGAGTAGGCGATATGTGACAGAGTAAAGCTGGAGTTTTTTGAGACGGTCTGCATAGGGCATCTGAGGCCAGTAATCCTCTTTGTGAGGTATTTCTTTGGCCTTTCCAGTTGTTGTTGATGTCTTGTGAGGTACAAGCCAAAAAGGGCATTGTATTCTATAATGAGCCTAATGAGTGACAACTAGAAGGGAACAATGACCTCTTTTTTCCTGGATGAGAAACCTTTTGTGATGAGGTGTGCCATGTAGAAGGATTTCCTGACTACTGTGGCGATGTGATTATCAAAGGAAGGACTACTGTCCCAAGGTCTCTTATCACACTTTCGGTGTTAAGTAGACTACCACCTATGTGGTAGCTCATGGGTACAGAGTTTTTACCAAAGGGGATGACAATGCACTTTTTGGCATTGAGCTTGAGGCCATGGCTTTGACATCAGGCATCTGTCTCAGTGAGGCCCTTTTGTAGGATGCCCACATCATTAGGAGTTTCAATTATGGCTCCTAGTTTGCAGTCATCTGCAAACTTCCTTAGCCAAAGACCTTCTGTGTTAGTCTGTACTTCAGAAAAGTAGATACCAAACAGAAGAGGACCCAGGACTGAACCCTGTGGTACTCCACTTGTCACTGGTTTGAAGTCAGATTTGGAGTCTGCTACTTTCACAGTGTGGGTTCTGTCAGTAAGCCAGTTGGCAACCCATCTTGTGACATAGGGATTTATACCTAGTTTAGTGAGTTCTCAGCTAGAATGTCTTCTGTGTGGAGACATGCGTGAATGGGAGTACCTTCGTTGAAGGTTGTGCATCAGGCCTGGCAAGCCGGTACGTAAAAATCAACTGCCAATCATTAGTGGACCGGAGTTCCGCTGTGGCAACCCCTAACCAGGGAAAAGCCGAAAGACACAAACATATATATATATATAAATATATATATATATATATATATATATATATATATATATATATATATATATATATATATATATATATATATATATACATATACACATATATCTTTAAAACTAAGTTGGTGTGGGGTGGGGTGATGCCTCCCATATGTCAGCTGGAGTACAGGGGTTTGCAACCTGTAAAGAAAATTAATTTGTAAATTCTATCGAGATGAATATTTGACCTGTTTGCTTCATCCAGGTAAAGCTTTACACATCTGAGTCTCAAAGAAGCATAGGGAAAGTACTGTATTTTAACTGTGGTCCATTATGTATTTGCCAGTTCACTTAACATATTAATTATTTTTTGGAGGATCAAATATTATTTTTCAGTGGGTAGATGTATTAGTTGCACAGAACCTGGTGACTGTTGTGTTGTGGTCATTTGGAAAGGATGGAAACAACTGTTTATGATGAACATGAACAGAGCCACTAGTTAGAATCTGTTTAGATGTTGAAATGTTACTGCTAAGGTTGTTTGAGCATATTGGAGAGCCAATAAATTAGGAAATAGTAAAGTCAGTGAATGATGAACAAATGGGTGGTAGGCTGGTGACATCCCATTGAAGAGTAAAATAATTTTATATTATGCATTGTTTTTATAGAAATAACAAAATATTATGGAAATCAAAGACTGATATTTATATTCTGAGCCAGAGGAGGGTTGTAGAGAGTGATGTGCCTTTTCAGGTGACTGCATATCCAAAAAATGTTCTTGTTGGATCATGATCTGTAAGGCTTGGAAAGGTGGCAGGTGGCAATAAGAGAAGAAGGGATAATATTTCTTATGAGTAACAGTATTCCTCCATTTGTATATTTTCCATGCCTCAGACTTTAATAAACTTATGGTTACTGGAGATGTTATGTGGAACTGTTTTAGCCAGGTCTGCGAGAGAGATGTTCTTTTACTTGTTTGTTTATTTGATTGTTAGTTTTCTGAGGCGGAACACTGGTCCACTTGGACCATTTTCCAAACACAGCCTATACAGTCACAGAAATTAAGTACACATAATTATTTGTCAAGAAAGCATAGTATTATTAATAATAGACTTTAAAAGCATAACCTGTAACATTTAATGATACAAAAAGTTCTTTGCAATATTTACAAACATGGTGTCTGTATACAAAATATATACAGTGCTGGAATTTGTATTAAGGATTTAACTTGGACATTAGAACAGGAGACATAATGTAAGATGACATAAAGGAATAGAAAAGGTAAGAGGGTTGAAGCACTTAGAGTGGAGAGAAACAAAGATGCTGGAGGTTTTGGTAGGAATTGGAATGACTTTTAGAATAGCAGAATAGTACAGAGAAGAGGGTTAGTAAAGAAAACAGTAAATGATGTGGAGCATAATAGTTTGATATACAGAGGGGAGAGTGCTGATAAGTGGAGAAGTTGTCATTTGATTATGAATGTCAGGCTGAACTACAGGAGGATGCACTAAAATATGTGGTAAAGCAGTTAAGTTATCATACATTGAGGGAGCATTTGTAAAGTGCTTCTTTAAGAAAGTGCAGTTTAAGTTATAAATCAAATTTTGTGTAGGTGTGTATGCCTCTTTTAACCCGTGGAATTGTTTCCTATATTTTGAGAGCAAGTACAGAATATGAGTGCCAGTGTCAGTGGTAAAATCGGTAGCGCACTCACCTTTAGTACAGAAGGCTATGGGTTCTACTCCCACACTAGGTAACTCAATTACTAACACTACAAAGCAACATAAGTGGGATACTGCACTCCTGATTATACTGTCATTTAAATGATATGTTAAACCAAGGCCTCACCTGCTTGAGTTTGTAGTAGCTCAGGTGGATGTTAAAGATCCCATGGCACCTATTGAAAAGAATAGGGGACATTTCCTGATGTCGTGGCCAAAATTCCAAAAATGAAAAAAACACCACCTCAGTCTCTCCTGAAAAGAAGCTACAAACTTAGTGAGACTAACCTGGTTAACAAAGAATAAGTAAGTAAATAAATGAGTGTTCTGATGAATGCACTTTACTATGAGGTGTTCACAAGTTATAAATAGAGAGATGGAGTCTTAGGTTTGTAAAAGAGGAATTTTTCAAAGAGTCTTCCACCAAAGCAGGGGAAAGAATTTAAGTTGATAAGGACATAGAGATGTTAATAGAAGTGCACATTTTGACTGGGAGCCATTTAGCTTTTGAAAAATGATGTCATTGATGCTGCCTTTATGATGTACTGGCTTTGAATCTGCATATATTATTTGAGGTAGTTTGCATGGTGGTTACACACTTTTCTGAAACAAAAATTAAAGAATAGAAGGCCATATTCCAACTGTGGAAGGAAGATTGTTTTTTCTGTATCTGTTCCCCATATCCATCCTATTTATATCATGTTTACAATTTCTTCATCAGTAATACAACACAATCTTGGTACATATTTCTTTCATTACAGTTTTTTTAATTTCCCTATATCCTCCCCACTGCTTTTTTCGCAACCATTTTCTTATTTCTGCCAATACATCTTTATCCCTACTCTTTCTGGTACACAATAATCCTTCGAACCACAATTTCCTGATTATAACAAATAATGTTTTGTCCCATTTATCAATTTATTCCTTCCATTATTTTTTATATTTGCCAAATAATAACATTTCCATATTCATTTCCTTGAAACCTTTCTAACTGTATATTTTTTTTAACTTTTCCCAATAAGACTTACTCATTTTATATCAGGAAAAAAAAAACAAACAAACAATGAATTGCAGTTTCCTCTACTCTGCAGTCCTAACACATTCTTTCTTCTATTACTTCATATTGCATATTTCCATTAATCAGTAACTTGTTTAATAAAATTCTCCACAAAAATCCCCAGCTTCATTGAAAAGTTCAAATCTTTACCTTCTTTATTTTATCACATTTCTATCATCATCTTAAAAATCATTCCATGAGTATACAAGAAAATAAATCTTGCATATTTTTTCATACCACTCATCTCATTCTTTTTTTATTAAAGTTATAACTTTTTTTATTTGGTTTCTGGCATTTTTTTTTATTTATATCACCTCACCTTATTTGATGTCTTTTTCATCCCTTCTTTTGGTTTTTACTTGTTTCCATCTGTGTTCATACCTATCGTATAACAAATTTCCCACAATTTTATTCTCCCTGTTTTTCATATTATTAATAACCCAACATAAGTGCATTAATGCTATAAAATAAGATTTTCAGACGTAACCCTTTTAATTGTATACTATTCCTCTTTTAGTAGGATTCTATCCTGAATTCCATATACAATTTAAGAGTAAAATTCTAGCAATTCCTTTACCACTTTTCCTAGAAACATATAGACTCCAACAATATATGCAGGTTTTACTGAAAATGTATGTATTTAACATATAAAGTTTTTAATTATATGATAAATTAAAACCTTTCTATCATGCCAGTATTTTGCTTATTTCTTACAGTTTGACTTTCTGCTGGTGCAGTATGCTTTCATCTTCCTCAAACATAACCCCTAGTTTTCTAAGTCCCTTCATATTGTAATAAATTCCACTCATTTTCTTTATTTCACCAAACCCCTTCCTGTTTCCTTTATTTAGTCTTAAATGTAGTTTTTTAAATAACTTTTCAATTCTTATCACAATTTCATTTATCCATCTTCAATGTTTCACAAGAATAACCAAAATCATCTGTATATGGTAGGTATACTGGTATCTCAGTTTCCTTTCCCATCTTCATACTTCATCCATTTCTGACCTAAAAGATTGAATAACTGCACACAGTACTAGGACACAGATATACATACTTAAGGAACACCTCTGCTTAATGCTTCTTCTTTCCCTGATCTATTTTCCCATTTATCTGCTTACCATTAATTTCAGTTGTTTCCACTACTTTTTTACTTATAACATAAGATTCCATATATTTCCAAATTGTCTTATGTCTTATGACTTTTCAAATGTCTTCTCTGCATTATCTGTAACAAATTTTACCTCATTTTCTCTATCAAATTCATACTTATTATTTGTTTTACCATTATTAGCATTCCTCTATTTCTCTCCCTTTTGCACCAAGCATGTCATTTCTTATTACTTCATTCAACATTTTTTGCATCCATTTTTAAATTATTGTTGTAAATATGTATAATCTGTATTCGGTAAAATTTAAAAAAAGTAATTTCATATGTTTTTTATATAAATGTTATCACTCCACTGCATAATTTTCTGTGCACTATCCCTTCATTTAATTATTCTTTTAATACTTTATAGAAATTACTTTTTCCTTCCATCTCCATTTGCCTGTAAAACGTATAACATATTCTGCCTAATCTTGGTGCTGTTTTCTCCCTACTTTTATTAATCCTTGCATTTCTTCCATAGTAGTCTCCTTTTCCATTTCTGCCTTAGAATCTACAGACATTTGTTTAGCACACAGTTCATGATTCTCAGTTTCTTACTTTTCATACAGTTTATCTACAAATGTTTCCACTACATTCATTATTTATTTCTGTTTATATCATACACCACCATCTTCATCATATATTACATCCATTCTTCCTTCCTTTATTCTCAGTTTGTTTTCCTAAATAAGGTGATACTTCCTACGTCTTACCTTTTAAGAAAAAATCTTCCCTTCTTTCTGTTTCTATTTGAAGCTATTACAGTATTTCTTTGTAGTTCTTTTTATTTTTCTTTATATTTTAGATTTTACCATTAAAAAACTTTCTTATACTTTTCTTTAGAACACTACCCACTATACAGACTAATTTCATAAAGTTCCATTAATGTCATATGTTCTTCCCATAATTTCTTACTCTACAGTTTCATTTCTTCTGATTTACTAACTGCAACAGTTAATCTTTTATTAATTTGCCTTTTTTTATTCTCTTTATGCTCAACAATTGTTACTCCCACAACCCTATAATCAGAAAACTCAGTAATTTTCACACCTCCTTCTTTTTCTTCCATTCCATCCCAGTAGAAAATATTTCATATTCTATCTCTGTTTAAATATCCCTCTGTGATACGCCCACTCTCTTTTTTTCTACCTGTAGTCATCCACGTTGTATAACTTCCTTTAGCTCGTACACATTTTGTGTAACTTTCCCATTTTTCTTACTTGAATTACAGTTAAACTGTTCTGTCATAACAATAAACATATTAACCAAAACCCAATTTAAGACCTCAAACATATTTCCTGTCTGTCATATTTGTATATCATAACTTGAAAATATTCTTACACATCTTTCTCCTTTTCTTATATCACTCATCACCATCATGCCTGGTAATAGTATTGCCACATCTAATACTTTTATTTCTTTATTTCTTACTAAAATCCATAGGGCTGAACATTCCTTGTATCCTACTGACCACTGGGGTTGGAATGGAGAGATGATCAAATCAGCAAGAAAAGGAGAGTTTTTCTAGAACAGAATTCATCCTCAAGCTTTGGTGAGTACCTTCATGTGGAAGACTCTGTTTTGCAAAATCTCACCAAGGTGACACTGATATATAGACTGTATTAGCACAAATCATGAATACAGATAGGATAAAAAAATAAAAAGACGGTTGAGTACACAAGTCCCAGGACAAGAAAGTACCCAATCCTGGTATGTGCACCGGTACCAGGACTGTAAAAAAGTGTCAGTGTAGAATCCTCAAGACATGCAAACATTCCTACAATGGGGTTAGGCCAGGCTCAGGGGGAGGATGGTCCCCCTTTTTCAGAAGGAAGCAGTAGTCCACAAACACAAAAAAACTGGCAAAAAAGTCATAAAGATGATAGAGTGGACTAAGAAGGATAAGTCAAAATATGTATTGATATTATTATGCAAGAAGTCCTGAATTTCCAAATAGAAGATATTCAAAAAGGTTAAGAGAGAAATAGAGGAAAGAAAAATACTTGCACAACAAAAACTGACAAAAGCTTCAAATGAAAGTTTGTGTTCATTAATACAACAGATCCCTGAAAAACATTACAAAGACAAAGATTTTTGGGCCACTTGGAAAATGAAGTGACCGAGAAAGTACAAAAAACATAAAGAACAAAGCCTAGATATGTTTGAAAGTTATGAAAAAGAAACATGGACATGGGAAAGTAAAATAGATCTAATATAGGACAGTATTTATGCTGAGGAGAAAGCCAAACTAATCAATACAATACAACTCCAAAGATATTTAGAGAAAAATACAGGCAAAGGCACCCAGATACAGAAAATTGTATAATACAAAAAATAAGATCACTAAGGGGAATGTAGAATAGAAGATTAGTAAAGTAGAAGTTAGACCAATAGAAGCTGAAGTTATGGAATGCCTGTAAAGCAAGGATTTGATGTAGAAAGTATTACACAGGTTATATCACAGCATGATGGAACAATAAGTCCTCAAATTAAGAAAAAGCAGGTGGAGTAGGAGACATCTAAAGAAGTTATGTGGACATGGTAAAGAAAAAGAGATTTAATATGGCACAATATTTATACAAAGGGGAAAAGCAAAATTAATCCATACAAAAAAAGCAACACTAAAGATATTTGAAGAGAAATACAGGCAAAGGCATTTAGATATGGAAAATTCTGTAATACGAAAAATAAGAAAACAAAGTGTGAAAGTAGAAAACAGGATTAGTAATGGAGAAGTTAAAGAAATAAAAACTGAAATTATGGATTACCTGTGAAGTGAAAGATTTAGTGTTGAAAAGCAAATGCTAGTAAGGTCACAGCATGATGGGACAACGAGTCTCCAAATTAAGGAGAAACAGGTGGAACAGGAAGCGTCTGGTCACTTGCCACATAAAGATGCTCTAAAGCCTTCAGTAGGAAACCAGTACAAAAGTTCAACTGAAATTGCACAACAAGGGGAAGATCAGGAAATAGTGGCAACTGTAATGCAGTCAATGTTGTGGAGTGTTATGCCAAGTTCCCATATGAAAGAGCAACAGATGATGCAGGGTGCAGTTTCAAAAAAATATGTTACAGGAAGATATTCTGGAACTTTCTGTAGAATTTCTGAAGGAAACAGAGTACAAAGAATGTGCCCTCAGTTTAGAAGAACATTATCTAAATGCAGAGTTGCTTGACTTAGAGATAGATAAATATATTAAGATCAATAAAAGAAATAGATTACTAAAAGTAAATAAGATCCAAAATGTTAGAAGTCTGATAAATACATGAACACAGCATCTAATAAAATTAACAGAAATTCATATGATATAACAGAGGCAAATAGATATATTACTGTGCAGCTAAATTAATAACAGTTAAAGTCTTACCACAAAAATGGAGAGCATGTAGGGAAAGTAAAGGAAGACATAAAATGCCATCATGGAAGCATCAAACAGAGAAAACTATAAAGCAGTTATGACAAGAAGTGTCACTGTTAGAAGAGTAAAGAAGAAGAAACAGATCAACAAAAATGCTTAGAAAGAGAGATGTGATAAAAGCAACATACTGCACCAGAACAGACCAGGATCTATCATACAGTATAGCAAATAATAAACTAAAGATATCAGGACAGGCAGGAAAACTTAGAAGATATGCAAATAAATATAAAGGAAAAGTACAAATTAAGCAATTCATTGATGACCAAAAAAGATTTATAGAGACGTGAGAAACAAAGTAAAAGTAATAGAAATATCACAACAAAAATAAATAAATAAAACATACCCCCCCCCAAAAAAAAAAAAAAAAGAAATGTACACATTTTGGCGAAATATTTATGAAGACCGTGTGGAACATAACAAAGATGCTATATGGACTGAAGAAGTAAAAGCAACAGAAGTTCAAATGTACAGGATACAAAATGGGATGAAGTAACAGCAGGAGAAACAAACAAAATTAAGAAAATCTCCTAACTGTAAAAATCCAAGGCCCAGATGCAATACCTAACTTCTGGTTCAAAGTACTAACATCATTACATGAAGATTTTGCCTTGAATAAGATCTACTTATAGGTACATCCCAAACAGACACCAACCTTGATAACAACAGGAAAAATTATATTCTTCCTTAAGAGTGAACCTGTAAGTCATCCTAACAACTATAGATCAATAACTTGCCTTCTGATGATATACCAACTATACACTGGAATTGATGCTGACAGAGTTTATAGTCATTTAGAAGAAAACTCAATCATGGCAATGGAACAAAAGGGTAACAAAAGAAAGTCACATGAAACAAAGGACCATTTGTTGATAAATAAAGTCATAATGGAGACTTGTAAAAAGGGAAGAATCAAAGTATGGCCTAGATAAATTACAAAAAAGCATTTGACAGCATTTCATATCCATGGACAAAGGAGAGCTTACAGATGTACTAGATACATCCTACATTGATCATTTTCCACACAGTGACTATGAAACAGTGGAAAATGACTTTGCAACTAAGTCGTGACAAAGTAATAAAAATTCAAGGGGGAATATTCCAGGGTGACTCTTTTTCACTGATGTTGTTTTGTCTTGCCCTCAACCCATTAAGCTGTTGACTTAATAGATTAGGTCTTGTTTATAATTTGGCTCCCAGAAAACAAAACTTGCTTAAAGATTTCTCCCCTTCTTTTTGTAGATGACTTAAAACTGTATAGTTAATCAGCTGAGGAGTTGAAAGCACAACTGCACGTGGTTAAAACTTTCTCAGATGATATAAGAATGACATTTGGCCCTGACAAATGTGCAAAAGTAACATGTAAAGCAGGAAAGTTGCAGTACCAAGAAAATATCAGTTTAGGACAGGAATGTTATATAAAGGAACTTGAGCAGGAAGGAGTTTAAAAATATTTGGGAACTGATGAAAAACCAGCAATAAAACATAAACAAATGTGAATAAAATTCAGTAAAGAATACCTCAGGAAACAAAAACTAATATTGAAAACAGCTCTGACATCTAGGAATAAAGTCCAAGCTATAATCCAATTTGCTGTTCCTGTTTAAACTTAGAGTTTTGGTGTAATTGACTAGCCTCAAAAGATGTTGTATCATTTGAACAGAAAAACAAGAAAATTGCTTCACATTTAACAATTGATATATAAAAATTAGTGTATACCAAGATATTATAACCCTAGCTCTGAGAGAGGTATGGGCCTCCTTGAAATTGATTTTATATATATATATACCACAGGAAGACAAAAAATAGACAAAAATCAGACAGCAACATGATGTGCCAACAAACAAAAGAAAGGATATAAGGAGAAGGATCAGATGAGAAGGAAAGAAATACAGAAAACCATAAATTTAGTTCCAGTTATAGAAAACTCCTGGAACAACCTCACTTAATCACAATTTGATGCAGGAATGGTTAAGGAAAGATGACTTTAAACCAAAAGATGAAATGTTAATATTGGTGGCACAGAATAGGAGGAATTCACATTGGTTTGCAAAGTCCATTGACTATGTGGGAGAAATAGACAAATTTAGGTTCTGTAAAACATGATCTGGAAACAGCTGCATATCTTGTTGTTGGGTGTGATACACTAATGGGAGAGGGCAGAGGGCCTGTATATTGAAAGGCATAATAATGTGGCAAGACTGTCACATTGGGGATCGTGCAGATATTGCAATAATGAAGTAGCTGAGAAGCATTGGATACGTGAGACACAAAGCATTATAGAGAATGATGAAATTCATATCACATGGGATCATCCATTATTAGTAGTTCAAAAACAGATGTGAGAAAACCAAATATAGTAGTCCATGAAAGGAAGACAAAAGTAGCATTGAGATACAGATAATAAAATATCAGGATTTCTAGGTAGAAATTAGAGCAATATGGAAGAACAAGGTTAAAGATATTTAAAAAAACAAAAATAATCTGTCTTTTCCTTTGAAACAAGTTACGGGGTTCTCATTTTTTTCCAAGATGGTGCAATTCATGTTGTGGAAAAAACAGTGAGCATGACAATCATAATTAATTCCATATAATTAAAATAAACCTGTTCTGCATTCTTCATATCTACTGGGATACAGCTGCTTACATTTTTAACTGAAAGATGTCATGTGTCATTGGACACCACTATATAGGCTCACATATTTTATTTAATATGATTAAATTTAGCAAGGCGTGCTGGCTTGATATTTGCTTAGATCAATGGAAAGTACACCTATGGAGAGAATCACGTGATGAGTGACTGAGTAAGAGGGTGTTAAAGTTTAGGACATAAGGCTAAAACAGAAAGTGGTAAATACAAGAGGGTAATGTGTGGCCAGGGAGGAGGAGAGTGCAAGAGATGTGTGCTTCTAGTTTTGGAAGGTTGGAGAGGGATACAGGAAGTAGGGGATAGGATCCTGGTGACCCTGGTTACAGAGCTATAGTGACTCAGTAAGATATTGAATTTGTTGTTAGCAGGGAGAAGCTTTCTGTAAATGTTGGGTAAGCATCCTAATTTAGCAAGGCTCATATGTTATGACATGTATGGCCTTGGTGGTGAATGACATTTGTACTTTTCTATATATTTTTCTGTTGTTTCTTAGAATATATGACCAAGATGTATGTTTGTTGTCATGAAATTGTTTTGTTATATGAGTACATCCATTAAAAGAATGCACACTAATGTATTTTTCATAGGTTGATAGGTTCATATTAGGCTATCTGCCCTGGGGCAATTATAAGCCTAGCCCGATTCTGTATGGCTTACGCCAGCCCTTGATTTGAGTATACTGTGCCCTTTTTAAGGTTTAGTTTACTGTGCCTCTGTCTAATAGTGACACGGGAGTAATCCCTGGGACAAACCTACGATCCCCCATCCACTTATCGAGATTCTTCTTGAAGAGATTCAGTGAGGTGCTCTGCCTCACATGAACTGGAATTCTATTCCAGAGCGAAGGGAGCCTCTGGGTTATGAACCTGTCCCTCCAGCAAGTTCTATTTATTTCTGTGCTGAGGTTCAAGTCCCTCGAGCGTGTGGCTCTAAGGGATTTAGATTTACTGAGGTGGAGCATGTCCATTAATTCTGGATTTGACATAGCTTTGTATGTCAGGCATAGATCGCCTCAAGTAGGCGGTATGCAACTGAGTAGAGCTGGAGTTTTTTTAACCGAGCAGCATATGGCATCTGTTTGAGACCCTTGATCCTCTTGGTGAGATACTTTTGGGGTCTTTCTAATTGCTGTAGGTGTTGGGTAAGGTACATCCCAAAAGGGGCATTGTATTCTATGATGGGCCTGATGAGGGATAAATAAAGGGGCACGATTACCTCTCTTGATCTAGATGTGAAACCCTTCGTGATGAGGTGGGCTATGTAGAAGGTCATTCTAACCACTTTGGCAATGTGGTTTTCAAAGGAGAGATTGCTATCAACTTGGGTCCCCAGGTCCCTAATAACTTTCTCTGTACTTAATGGGTTTCCGCCTATGTGGTAATTTGTGGGCACATTGTTTTTGCCAAAGGGTATGACTATACATTTTTTGGCATTTAGCTTTAAACCATGGTGCTGGCACCAGTTATCTGTCTCTGTGAGACCTTTTTGAAGGATGTTTGTGTCAGTTGGAGAGTTGATTATGGTGCCCAGTTTGCAGTCGTCTGCGAACTTGGTGAGCCATAGTCCTCCCATGTTTGCCTGTACCTCGGAAAAGTATATACCGAACAAGAGTGGTCCTAGGACAGAACCGTGTGGGATGCCACTTTTGACCGGTTTCGAGTCTGACATGGCTCCAGCAACTCTCACTCTGTGGGTTCTGTCTTTGAGCCAGTTTGCGACGCATCTTGTGACATAGGGGTTTATATTTAAGCTGGGTAGCTTATCTATGATGCCCGAGTGGGGTATTGTGTCAAATGCCTTTGCAAGGTCCAGATAGGCTGTGTGGACTACCTTCCCTTCATCTATGGCTTTGGTGACTGTTTCAAAGAAGTCAACCAGGTTCAAAAGGCAGGATCTGCCTTGACAAAGCCGAACTGGGTAGGATCTAGTGTCTGTAGGTCCCCAATGTCTTTGTTTATGAGCTCCATGACGATCCTCTCCATAGCCTTGGAGACTAAGCTAGTCAGGCTTATGGGGCGATAGTTTCCAGGGTCCATAGAGGCTCCACCTTTGTGGAGTGGGACCACTGTTGCTGTACGCCATTCTGTGGGCACATATCCTGTAGTGAGGCTGAGATTGTATAGCTGTTTTATTTGAGGGATTAGTTCCTTTTGGAGTTCATGTAGGACGCAACCTGGGATGCCATCTGGTCCCATAGAAGCAGTGTTTTTTGCTTTGGAGGAGGCAGCCTTCACCTGAGCATTTGAGATGTTTGGGAGGCAGCCCTCTGCTGAGATAGATACTTGCTCTTTTGGGGGGTGGAGAAGTTTGCACTGAACCTGTCTGCCAGGATATTGGCGATGTCTGTGGGTTCAGTGTATTTTTTGTCGTTTAGAATCAACTCAGAACAAGTCTGGGAGTTGCATCCCAGGTTTCTAACATAACTGAAAAAAGCCTTATGATTGTCTTTGTTGTCCTGTGCAATTTTTCTCTCGAAGCTGGCCTTGGAGGATTTTATGAGGGATCGTAATTTTTGCTAGTACTGATCAGAGATGCCTTCGCTATTAGGGTTTTGCTCTATCATGTAGTAGCTTCCTGCTTCTGTTGTACAGTTTATTTATGGCAGGGGTCCACCAGACTGGGCCTGCCTTTGGATGATTGGGTCTTGGTTTTGTTTGGGATAGCATGATCCATGCATTCCTGGAGATGTCCGTAGAATGCATTTATATAGGATTCTGCAGTTTGGGCTGTAGTTTCCACTGGCCCTGGGGCCTTGAAGGATTCCACTTCGGTTTTGAGAAGTGAGAAGTTCGCTTTTGAGAAGTTTTTCACTGTGGTTTTCTGGGCTGGGGGTGGGGTCGGGATGTGGACATCCAGTGAAATTAATTTATGGTCTGATCTTACCAATGAGGGATATACTTCTGGTGTGGAGCATAGAGTCCCCATGTTGGTAATGATCAGGTCTAGTATGTTGTCCCCTCTTGTGGGAGTGGTGACTAGTTGTTCCAGAGCATTTGAGTTTATAATTTCCAGGAATCTTTGGGCTAAGGTGCTAAGGCTTGAGTAGTGCTTCCAGTCAATGTTTGGGTAGTTGAAGTCGCCCAATATAATGGTGTTCGGAGAGATCTTAATGTTCTCCAATGTTTTCAGGAAAGCTGAATGGGATTCCTGACTTTGAGAGGGTGGTCTGTAGGATGCTATAAACTGAAAAGCAGTCTTGCCCACTGTTAGTTGCACATGGATGGTCTCCGAGCAATGCCACCAACCTGGAGGTGTGGATATCCTTGATAAATATGGAAACTCCGGGTCCTTTTGTGGTTCGGTCCGGGTTTTGGGGCTGAAAAGCATGATATGAGGTATATCCTGGTAGTGCTGGGGTGCTCTCTGGAGCCTTGAACCAGGTTTCTGTCACTGCACAGATATCGATGTTCTCCATACTGAGGAGAGCTTGCATCTTGAGGTTACGACTTCTGGCGTTTAGCAGCATTACCCTTAGTTTCTTGTTCCTTGTACTGTCTATGGGGGTGGGTTTGACTTTTGAGCCTTGCCTAAAAAAGGCACTATGGGGTGGCAAGAGCCTTTGCCAATATCCGAAAGCCCAGTGGTGACAGGTGCAAGCCGTCCCTAGTGAAGCAACGTGGCTTGTCGAGCATGTCATCCCAGGCTGACAGACACTGGATCCCCTTTGAATGACACCAAAATTTTAGCCAATTGTTAAAATCGATCATTTTTTTCTTTGTACTGTAGCATCATTCTAGGTGAGGGTAAGATGCTGCTCAAGGTCAGGGTCATACCAGCCTGGGCTACATGATCAGAGAGCTCCTCTATGTCTCTTTTCATGTAGTCCAGGGAGGTACGTCTCAGGTCATTCACACCAGCATGTACAATGACTGAGTCATATTTGTATTTGCTTTGGAGTGACCTGAGTGCTTGCGTTATGTGTTGGATCCTAGCACCCGACAGGCAGCTCACTGTGACCTTCTCTTTATTCAGCCTGGTGAGAGGGACGTCAGTGTGTCTGACAATAGAGTCACCTATAACAAGAGTATCAGGTGTGTTATTCAGCCTTAAGGGCTGTGGCTGCTTGGCACACTGACTTTGTGGGTTATGTGTTGTGTGTGTTGTGTTTTGTTTTGAGGTAGTGTTTGCTTGGATGTCTGCTTTGGAGGTCTCTGTTGCTTAGGTAGATTTTTATTTAGAGCCTCTGAGTATGTTTTTGTGTATTTATGTGTTTGGTTCGCTGATGTGGTGGGACTATGTGATACTGGAATTGTGTTGTGTGGGGTTACCTTCTCCTCCTGACTGGTTACACCAGTTTTGAGATGAGAGATCTCAGCCTCCAGTTTGGCTAAATAGTTGCATCTCTCACATATATTTGAACCTGTTTGGAGGAGGAGAGGGTTGTCCGTGTACATGAGACAGTTGTAACATTGCCTCAAAATTCCCTGATTCACCAGCTGGACCGGAGAGGAAACCACTGACTGACCTTTGGACATGCTAGAGTAATAGGGAAACTGAATTTAAGATGGACCAATAGAGGACAGGGTAATCATAGAGAGTATAAGAGTAAGTAGTGCTTATGGTTTAATAGTGCTAACTTGTAGGATTACTTAATTGGACCAGTGAAGGGTCCTGGAATGAGAATATGGTGTTTAAATTGAGAGATAGAGCAGTTCTAAGGGAAAAAGTGAAGAGCAGACTTTGTGGAGCCAGGAATATGATTGTTTCTAACGTACTAATCCTCTGCCTCATACATCTTACCTCAATCCTATCTCATAAAAAACTGTAATCTTTTTCTATTACTCTAGCTAGAGTAGCACATCATGTAGATAAAAAGTATGTAATAAAAATAAGCTGTGTCAAAAGTGTTCCCTTTCTAACTTTGGTTCCCCTGTCACAGCTGTAGTTTATGCATACTAATAAAATATACATATTGGAGTTATTACAGACTCATTGTGATTGCAGAATCACATGACATACAATACATAATAGCTTTGGCTCCCTTAAAGAAACAAGCAGACAGAAAGACACTGGGCCAGATTCAATAAAGCCTACACTAAGTGTTCACTACACTGTTCTGAGTGAGCAGACAACACAGACATAACTCACACATTCTTCTTCCAAATTTTAGTTTTCTAACTGATATTCCTGCAGCTTTAAATATTGACAGGGATTCATAAAGGTTACCACAAAGTGCAGACTACATGTACACTTAGTGTAATCTTTCTAATTGACTAGAAAGCACAAAAAATGTGATAAGAATTTTATTGAATACTGTACGTATTGTGTACACTTGGTGTAGGTTTTATGTCTCTCACACACACATACAATTATTTATTTAACATTTGTTTACTGGGAAAGTCTAACTGGGTCAGGAACCCATTTTCAGCGGAGGCCCAGGGAGAAAAGCTCCAAACAGTACAAGAAACGTTGACATTATATATGAGCAAGAAAGTTTGTTATTATAAAAACAAAGTAATGGCCAGTAAGAAATCATACAATAAAATAAAATAGGAGATACTAAATAAGTACAAGTAAGTAGAGATAGAGCAGTTCTAAGGGAAAAAGTGAAGAGCAGACTTTGTGGAGCCAGGAATATGATTGTTTCTAACGTACTAATCCTCTGCCTCATACATCTTACCTCAATCCTATCTCATAAAAAAGTGTAATCTTTTTCTATTACTCTAGCTAGAGTAGCACATCATGTAGATAAAAAGTATGTAATAAAAATAAGCTGTGTCAAAAGTGTTCCATTTCTAACTTTGGTTCCCCTGTTACAGCTGTAGTTTATGCATACTAATAAAATATACATACTGGAGTTATTACAGACTCACTGTGATTGCAGAATCACATAACATACAATACATAATAGCTTTGGCTCCCTTAAAGAAACAGGGAGACAGAAAGACACTGGGCCAGATTCAATAAAGCCTACACTAAGTGTACACTACACTGTTCTGAGTGAGCAGACAACACAGACATAACTCACACATTCTTCTTCCAAATTTTAGTTTTCTAATTGATATTCCTGCAGCTTTAAATATTGACAGGGATTCATAAAGGTTACCACAAAGTGCAGACTACATGTACACTTAGTGTAATCTTTCTAATTGACTAGAAAGCACAAAAAATGTGATAAGAATTTTATTGAATACTGTACGTATTGTGTACACTTGGTGTAGGTTTTATGTCTCTCACACACACATACAATTATTTATTTAACATTTGTTTACTGGGAAAGTCTAACTGGGTCAGGAACCCATTTTCAGCAGAGGCCCAGGGAGAAAAGCTCCAAACAGTACAAGAAACGTTGACATTATATATGAGCAAGAAAGTTTGTTATTATAAAAACAAAGTAATGGCCAGTAAGAAATCATACAATAAAATAAAATAGGAGATACTAAATAAGTACAAGTAAGTAGATGTAAATAATAATAACAATGTGCTACTCTAGCTAGAGTAATAGAAAAAGATTACACTTTTTTTATCAGATAGGATTGAGGTAAGATGTATGAGGCAGAGGATTAGTACGTTAGAAACAATCATATTTTTTAGAAAAAAAGGTACATGCATACAGAAACACACACACACAATACACACACACACACACACACACACACACACACACACACACACACACACACACACACACACACACACTCACGAGTGCACACACATGCAATATTTTCACATATTACATATAAATAATGTTGGAAATAAAGCTATAACAGCAATGGTGTATATTCATACGTTCTATAATAAGCAAAACATCTGGTGAATGAGACTGGTGAATGAGATTATTCTTTATTCTTGAGAAAATCTATCACTGTTTGTACTGCATATATCCTTCCCAAAGTACTAACACTGCACTTCTAACCTACACAGATACTGCCAATAAAGCTAAAGAAAACGGCAAACTATTCTCCTCATTATTTCTAGACTTATCTAATGCCTTTGATGCTGTTTGTCACAGCAAATTTTTAATTCAAATATCCTTATAAGGTCTCTCTCAGCCCACCCTTCTATGGTTCAAAAGCTACCTAAGCCATAGGTATCAGTCAGTAAAATGGCACTGCACCCTCACTCCATACCTCTCAGTCACCATCGGTGCATCACAAGGCTCTATCCATGGTCCCCTCCTCTTTAACATTCCCAGCAACACTCTCCACACATCCACGGAACAGGTCTCTCTAATACAGTATGCAGATGACTCCACACTCATTTGCACATCTGACATTATGTCACACCTTCAAAACTAACAGCCACTAAAGCATGGCTTTGTAACTCACAACTTATGCGCAACCCTAAAAAATAAACTACTACTTTTTCCCCCAAGTCGATCTCTTGTGAAAAAACAAACTTTAAAGTCTTCTCTCAATAATGCAAACATTGAAGTCACTTCTCAAAGCACATTTTTAGGGATGGTAGTGAATATAATCTTAAATTAAACATGCATATACAAAATTGCATAAGGAAAAATTGAACAAAAACTAAGAATGCTTTACAGAGACAAAAATTTTCTCACTGATGTGACTAAAATTACACTTGCCACTACTTATCCCCCTCCCACATTTCTTTATGGTGTTTCAATCCTTATTAACCTCTAGGCATTACAAAAATCAAAACTTGAACAATGCTATAACAAAATTGTTAAATTTGCAGCAAATATCCCTTTCAGTACTCACTACTGAATAGCACTAAAAACTCTAAATTAGTTAACTAATATATACACAGTTTTTTATCATCTATAAAATTATCCAGTGTCTATCAGCCTGTCAAGCACTAAATAACATTCTACACAGCTATGTTCAAAGTCGGTCATTACAATCCACTAACCAAGAATTCCTGTTTGTCCACAAACCTATCAAATCTGCTGGGCATTGGCTATACTTGAACCATATCACTAAGGCCTTGAACTCCTTATTTATATTCATCAGGTCAATACCTACCCACCCATCCTTCAAAACCACTCTGAAAGACTTCCTAGCCAAAAGCTGTCTCTGTTCTTACTCACCACCAGGACAAACTATATCCCTCACTGTGAACAAGTTCTATTTATACCATACATCTCCTTACTCTCACGTCTTCACTCACTTTCTTACTTCTATCAATTTCTCTCCCCTCGCTTTCTCTCTAAATATACCATAAGCCTGCTTTTCTCTCACTTCATATTGCAATTTCTCACTTGTATTATACTAACTTATCTTTAATTTCTTTATAAACTGTTTCAAATTTCTATAATTATTAAATCATATACCTTATATCTAGTCTTAACCGATGTTCTCATGTTATGTCTAATTTGGTATAATTATTTAAACTGTAGATGTTTTCAGTATTGTTTTTTGAAGAACTAAAATTATTGTTCTTAAAATGTTTTGTAATACTTTGGAGCCCATCTC
Organism: Protopterus annectens; assembly: GCF_019279795.1. Classification (NCBI taxonomy): domain Eukaryota; kingdom Metazoa; phylum Chordata; order Ceratodontiformes; family Protopteridae; genus Protopterus; species Protopterus annectens. Next base: position 994,004,054 of record NC_056744.1, read on the forward strand.
CCTAGGCTTCCTCTGAAAATTGAGTACACATATTACTGTCCACACAACAGTGAGGAGTACAATGTCAATCATTCTTTGACAAGGAAGCTGTTTCCATTGTGTAGCACACATACACTGTCTCAGAACTGTACCACAGTTTATCTGCCTAGGTATAGAAGTCAGTACTCAATGCACGTACCACAGGAGCACTCACAGCATGACATGCCCCGAATAACCATTTCAATGTCATGCAGTCACAACCTGTGACAATATATCATTGTCCAGCATAAAAATGGATAAGAATAACTTGATTACAATGGTGTCTGTGTAACATCATTACATTCATGTAATGTTGCCCTTTCAGGAATTGAACAGCAAGTTATGTAACTCTGCCAACTAATGACATGTGGATGAACCACAGGCATCACAGTGCAAGTCTTAACACAAGTGTGGCACTCCGCTTATGTTAACTTATTACATCAGATGTATGTGTTGTAAATAATCTCTTTGAGATTAAAGGGATGGTGGAGGCCTCTCCCGCTGTAAATGTACACATTATAAATGTGGTGGATGCCATTCATGAATTACAGTATAAGTTCAAACAATGCTAACACTCACTGAATGTGATGTTGAAAAACCTGACCATTTGACTACTGGAAATACGTGATATTGTACAGAATTCCTGGGATTCATTAAGCTTCATGCAAGAATAGTGTTACTCTTGCATGGACCATTCTGTGGCCATCTAGGACAGCAGCGCACCCTGCATATTCATGAGGGAGCACTGTTGTCTATACTAGATGGTCACAAAAGCATGAACGAGTGCAGGGGGCATGTCCGAGCACTGCTTACACATTACACACACCCCCTGCACTCTAGAATTGCCGAACAGCAATTCCACAGTAGCTAACAGTTCTGCAGACACTGTTATCATAAGATAACAGTGTTCATGGATAAAGTATACATAAGCACACACCCCCACAACATAGCACTTAACTGTCCAGATTTTCACAGAGTGTCCATGTTATTCCCTAATATTTCTGGCCCTTCACTAATAAAATGTCCACTAACACAAAGTGATGCATACTAGCAGCTTTTCCAGTTTATAAAAGTAGTATTAACCGTATATTTTTTTTAAAATCTGCAATAAAGTTTAAGCATAGCTGAGCGGGTTTGCACATCATACAGTTATGCTTATCCTAGCTTACACATCCCAATGAGCTAAGTACAAATATACAGCCAAAGCAGTGTAAAGTGAAATAGTGTAGTAATTATAGCTTTCGCTTAACATGCAGGCATTTGCGGTTTGAGTCCCCATAAGCACAAAAATATATTTTGTTATCAGTAGGTAGTGAATAATACATATATTTGTTAACCAGGGTAGTGTCTTCTTCTTCTCTTTCAGCTGTTCCCGTTAGGGGTCACCACAATGGATCATCTGTTTCCATTTCTTCCTGTCCTCTGCATATTGCTCTGTCACACCAACCACCTGCATGTCCTCTCTCATCACGTCCATAAACCTTATCTTAGGCTTTCCTCTTTTCCTCTTACCTGGCAGCTCCAGCCTTAGCATCGTTTTCCCAATATACCCATCATCCCTTCTCAGCACATGTCCAGAAAAATGCAATCTTGCCTCTCTGAATTTGTCTCCAAACCGTTCAACCTGAGCTAACCCTCTAATATACTGATTCCTCATCCTGTCCATGTTTGTCACACCCAGTGCAAATCTTAAAATCTTTAACTCTGCCACTTCCAGCTCTGACTCCTGCCTTTTTCTCAATGCCACCATCTCCAACCCATACAACATAGCTGGTCTCACTACCCTCTTGTAGACCTTCCCTTTCACTCTTACTGGTACCCGTCTGTCACAAATCACTCCTGAAACTCTTCTCCACCCATTCAACCCTGCCTGTACTCTCTTCTTCACCTCTCTTCCACACTCACCATTACTCTTAACTGTTGATCTCAAGTACTTAAACTCATCCACCTTCGCCAACTCTACTCCCTGCATTCTCACCATTCCTCTATCCTCGCTCTCATTCACATACGCATATTCTGTCTTAGTCCTGCTGACCTTCATTCCTCTCCTCTCTAGAGCATATGTCCACTTCTCCAAGGTATCCTCAACCTAATCCCTACTCTCACTACAGATCACAATGTCATCTGCAAACATCATAGTCTATGGGGCCTCCTGTCTGATCTTGTCTGTCAACCTGTCCATCACCATTGCAAATAAGAAAGGGCTCAGAGCTGATCCTTGATGTAATCCCACCTCCACCTTAAACGGATCTGTCACTCCCACTGCAGATGTCACCACTGTCACACTACCCTCGTACATATCCTGTACCACTCTTAAATACTTATCTGCCACTCCTGACTTCCTCATACAATACCACAACTCCTCTCTCGGCACCCTATCATATGCTTTCTCCAAGTCAACAAAGACACAATGCAACTCCTTCTGACCTTCTCTATATTTCTCCATCAACACTCTCAGAGCAAACATAGCATCTGTAGTGCTCTTTACTGGCATGAAACCATTGACCAGGGTAGTATAGCAGATCCAAATGTGAGGTGTCAGTGTAGTACAGATGTGAAATCCCCATATAAGCACAAGTGTCCCATACCACATAACCACAAAAGAATGTATTGTAATGAAAGCACATAGGGGAATGTTATGGAAGGTAAACATACATATCATAATATGTCATTTATGAGGAATCAACCCCACAATGCTGATAGTATGTAAAAGCAAAGCTGAACAATGCTAACTTATGCTCAGCTATGCTTAGCCAGTATAAGCATTGCTTACATGTAAATTATAAGCAAGAATTAGCATAGCTGAGTGGATTTGTGCATTGGTAAGCAGTGCTTAACATCTTCATAGGTTCATAGGTTAGTACTAAGCTAACTGCCCTTGCGAGCCATTTTAAGCTTAGCCAATTATCCCTTGTGAGACTCAAACCCTGCACCTTGTGTTTGTAAGGCAAACACTTTAACCATTAGGCCACCCTCCCACCATCTACCCATTTAAGCAATGCTTATACCAGCTAAGTAAGATTCTCTGGAGCTTAGCTTAGCTTAGCATATTCAAAACCATCCAATCATGGCAAAGGGTGGGAAATCAGCCATATTTAAACCTCACAGGCAGGACTACACCTCATAACCAGTTGTAGATCCCCACTGTTGGCACTATGGCTGGTGTTGGAGAGGGTGTGTGCTTTCGGGCACAGAGCTGGGGCATACAGGAGTCTAGGGTCATGGTAGGACTCCTCATAAAAAACATGATACAAGACTGCTGCAGGACCAGTACCAGGGCTCTCAATACAAAGTGGAGGACTGGGAAAGTCTCACCTGCAATCTCACCAGTGCCACTGGCATCCCTCAGACTGGTGAGCTGGTCTGGCACCACTTTGCTGACTTGAAGCAGAGGAAGAGGGAGCTCTTGGACTAGTGGGTCCAAGATGCATGGCAGAGGGATTTCCCAGGTATGTGTAAGTGTTACTGCCAATAACTGTTTACCAAAGTCCAGCTTGTGTATGTGATGGATAGATATGCATAAATGTTTCTCTATCTTCTTTACAGCTCCAGCTGAGCAGGCTACAAACCAGGAAGCCCATGCAAGCAGGCTGCTAAGGCTGCATTGCAAGGCTGGTGAGTGGCAATCTAGCTTGTAGTATTCATACCAAATAAATATAAAGGAGTAGAATGTCACCTTGTAGTATTAAAAATGGATATGGTTTGTACTGAATAAACCTGAGAATATTACAGTAATAGTCTCATACAGGTTATATATAAATAAAACTGTAACTGCCTGTCAATAAAATTCAAAAACTTGGATTGGTTGTGTTTACTTTGGTATTGTATAAATTGAAATGTGTACAGGTTATGCACAACAACTATAGCTCTGAAAGCATTAAACAATCAAGTCTCATCTGGCAAAGTTAGTGCCTTTGTAAGACATGAGATTAACTGATATAAAATGTTTCATGCACCAAGATCTGATATCTGAATAGTAATGTTGTGTTAACCACTGTTTTTCACACTGTGCTAGGTCAAAAAGTATGTATAGGGATGTATGTGTAAGAATATCATAATTACAAGGTCAGATTGTACAACCAAGAGAGTATTAGACATAAAACATTCAAGGAAGAAACAGCAGTGTCTCAATAGCTTGTTCTGATGAAACACGAAAGCTTTTGTTGTATTTTATGCACAAACAGCCACGGTTTGAATCCCATTAGTGGTAGTAAGCTGTATGCATAACTTCACCTAGGATTTTGTGAATATGTGTAGAAACAGTCAGGTAGTGTTAGCAGAAATTTCCTCCACATGTCTGCAGGTAAGAAAAGGTATAAAGTAGCTCTAAGAAAGCTGTAGTTATACTGTGTCCAACACCCATGGTCCAACCCCAAGGCTGCAAATGACAGCAAGATAAGTACATACACCAAGTAGTGTCCCCCAAGAAATGTTCAAGTGTCATGCTGTCACAGCTACTGGTCACTGCTGCCAACAACCAGGGTGTCCAATAGAAATCAAGGCAGAGTATGGCAGTAGCATGCACACACACGCACACACACACACACACACACACACACACACACACACACACACACACACACACACACACACACACACACACACACACACACACACACTATGAGTGCACATATGTAACCCTGACTATGTGAATATAGGTAGAAACAACCAGGTAGTGTTAACAGAAATTTCATCCACAGGTCTGCCAGGTAAGAAAAGGTATAAAGTAGCTATAAAAAGGTTGTAATTATACACTGTGTACAAACATACCACTGCCCAACCCAAGGCCATACGTTGTTGTAATAATACCTGTAGAGTAACGATTAGAGCAATGATCATTAAAGCTGTGATCACTGCAAGAATCTACATTTCTTAATTGACATCTCTCTCTCTCCCCCACTTTATCTTCACCAATTATCTAAACACATAAATGAATGGGTAAGCTTTTCACCAAACCTACTGTTGGGACAAGTGTCCTATTGTTCTGCAAATATTGAAATGTTTTCCAATTAATGTTCCCTGTTCAAATACTATCATTGGTGGTCTGTTGCTATCAATGTAACCTGCATGCCAGTGTAATGCCCACTGTGGTTCCATATATGCATGTGTTCTGTTTGCTATGCAAATGTTCAAAATCTGTTGTTTTGTGTTAATGGAAATACTCATGCATGCTCTTATAACTAATCCTGGAATGTGTTTTTCATGACTAACCAACATATGTTCTAAAACTGCAACACCATAGCTCATCTGAGAAGGCCAATCCCAGTGGATCTGCCTCTCCTACCTCATCTTGCCATGACACCGGACCCCAGCATGTCTGGGACCTAGCTGGGACCTCCTTGTCTGCTGGTCCTGCACCATCTTTGGGTGAAACCACCTCAGGGGATGGGGCTCGTCCCCTCCCCGGGCATGGGCATGGACAGGATCCTATCACCCGAAGCCAGGTCTGTGGTCTGGTATGTAGTGAGCTCCACAAAGAATTGGGAGATCTGCTATGCTAGATTGAGGGATGTTTGCCACATTTAGAGGGTCATCCTGCCCCTCCTGCTCAGCCCCCAGCATAGCCACCTTTGGGGCTGTGAAGGTGCAGTGGTGACTGCCCATGGGTGGGGACCTCAGTCCAACTGTATCCATTTGGGGGTTTGTGGGCTTCCGATTACCAAACAACCCTCCCCGTCCAAGGTGTTTACCCCCACATATGTCATATACTGCCCCTGTAGGTTGTCTTGCCTGTCTTGTCTGTCTTCCTACCCAACCTACCTCCCCAAATATACCTACTATCCTTCCCAAACATCCCACTCTCACCTTAAAAAAAATAAAAAAGGGCAATCTGTTCCCAAAACAAAATGTTGCACCATACATAGCTGTCCATTTTGCACATGTATCCACTGGACACATGTCATCTGGTCTAACTGGCTTCACAACACATTATTGTTATCCTCACCCCTCTCGCAGGGATTTGAGTGTCCAAATTTACCTCCAAATTCAGTATATATGCACAGATGTTGCTGTAGAACAAATGGACAGCTATGGACTTTCCCTACACCTATCCTGCACATTCCTAACTATCTTTTATATTGTTTTTCCCTCTTCATGTCCCTTTTTTCACCACTTTCCTATCACCCCTTTTTTCTTTTCTTTTAAAGAAATGAGTGCGGGAGTAAGCAGTAGTAAGTGGGAGTAAGCCTGTTTTTGCTGTGCTAAGAGAATCCTACACAGATTAAGCACTTTTAAGGCTAACTGTCTGTAAGCATAATTAACCAGAAGTTAACATTGCTTACCGCCATGCAAACCTGTGCAAACCTGCTTACAAGTGCTTAAAAGTGCCTTAATCACTCTGTATCCAACAACCCTTGTTCTTCACAGCAGCAAAATAATCATCCCTTGCAAGTCTTGAACCCAGGACTTTGCACACCATAGCCACAGTAATTTACCACTAAGGAATCTGAGCTGTAAATATGTCTGATGCTTTTTCAAACATATCATTTGGTAGAGTCATTCAACAGTAGGGAAAAGGTTTGTTAAAATTAGTCAGGTTTTGTATATATATATATATATATATATATATATATATATATATATATATATATATATATATATATAAATGTATATGTGAATGGAGATGCATACTATATATATAGAAACATTAATACATAATATATGTAGAGATATACATATAAAATATACACATATATGATATATATAGAAAAGTGAATAAATACATACATATATATAAATATTTCTGCATGTACCTAAAAAAGATATATATATATATATATATATATATATATATATATATATATATATATATATATATATATATATATATGTATATATATATATATATATATACATATATATATATATAGTGCAGTTGGACATGGGGTCAATGGGCCCAAACTAGGTACCTCTTTTAAATATTGCCCTCATTCCACCCTCCCCAGCAGCAACTATTCTGCCTTGCAGCAAAATAACAAGTCCTGCCAACTCTTGAACCCAGTGCCCTGTAAACTACAATAAAAGCAATGTACCATTACATCATCTGAGCTCTATAAAATAGTGATGATTTTCCAAACATATCAGTTAGTACAGTCATTCAACAGTAGGGAAAGGAGTCTATACAATCAGTCAGGTTCTCTATATATACATGTATATATGTATGGAGATACATATATGTGGACAAATATATACATAATATATATATAGAGAGAGAGATGCATTTAAATTTATATCTACATATATGCAGACACACACACACACACACACACACACACACACACACACACACACACACACATATATATATATATATATATATATATATATATATATACATATGTGTTTGTGTGTGTGTGTGTGTGTGTGTGTGTGTGAATAAATACATAAATATATAACAGCTACAAACACATGCAATCTGAGGGTCATGCTGATGCACCCTAGAAGTCTAAATCTGAAAATGCAGTCACTGGAAGTGTTCCTTAAAATGGGGAACAATGACATCTGTGCTGTAACAGAGACCTGGTTAAAGGCAGCAAGAAACACCCCTACACTACCAGCCTATAACTCGTTCCACACCTTTTGGTTGCAGAACTTGGACTGAAGCTCCAAAGGTGGTGGTATTTCCATATTCATAAACTATGCACACATCTCCAGTGTGGTAGCCCAGCATTATGCATCACAGATCCTGCAGGTGTAGCTAACATTGGGTAAGACAATGGTTCAGGTTGTAGCCTGCTATAGGTCCCCAAACATGTCCCAAGACTCACACTGCATGTTCCTAAACACCCTGGAGAATGTTAGTATCCAACCTAACACTCTCATACAGGTTGAGTTCAACTACCCCAGCATTAACTGGGAAAGCTATTCATGTACCAATGCACTTGCCCATCACATCAATTTGGTCCTTACTAACATGGGCAACTGTTGCTGTACACCAATAGTCAACTCCTCTCTTGTTAGATCTGATGACAATGCAATCATCCTTGGAAATCCATAACCCTCCCACTCCCCCCGTATAGGTAACCACCATGAAAAGCCTTTCCAAAGCTAACTTTGGCCTCCTAAAAACAGAGGTGGCTAACCTCATGGCAGCCATGCAAATGGAGACTAGTTGCATGACTGCTGAATCAAACAACAATGCACTATGAACATGTACACAAATGCAGGGATGCCACCATACCCAATAGAACCAAGACCCTCATCTCCAAAAAAGGAAGCCAATCTGGTGGTCCCTGGTCATAAAGAAACTATATAACAGAAGGAGGAAACTGATATGGAATAAGGTAAAGTCCAAAGAGTGGATAAAAACCTTATCAGCCTCAATTAAAAGTTGAGATCTCTCATCAAATACTACAAAGCTAGCTGTGAGCATTGGAGCACATAGTAAAGACAACCACAAGGCCTCATACAGTTATGCAGAGAATCTCCAAGGCAATACCGAGATTTTCTCTGAGATACTGGACAATGGTACCTCCTACAGTGAGCCAACAAATATTGCCAATATACTGACTGACATATTGAGTGCAAACTTTACCCCTCTATCCCCAAAGAACCAATCACAATACCGGTACACTGCCAGGCACCCAGTATTACTGCTGCACAGGTTAAAACACCACTGTCCAAGGCCAAGAATACAGCTTCTATGAGACCTGACAATATCCCTGGCTGTGTTCTACATGAACTACAGAGTGACCTGGCACCTCACCTGTGTCTCTGTTCAATCACAGCCTCACCTCAGGTTTTGTCCCTAATGAATTGTGCACTGCTACAGTCACCCCTCTCCACAAAGGAGGAGTGACAACAGACCCTGGGAACTACTGCCCCAATAGCCTGACAAGTCTGTTATGCAAAGGTATGGAATGCATCATCATGAACCTAATAAACAGGGATATGGTAATCTGCAGACTCAGGATCCCACACAGTTTAGATTTGTGAAGGGTAGGTCATACCTGCTCAATCAACCTGGTCAACGTCTTGGAGTCAGTCACCTGAGCTGTGAATGAAGGCAAGGTGGCACATACAGCCTACATTGATCTGGTCAAAGCCTTTGATAACATTTCCCACTCAGGAATCATGCAACAATTCACTAAGCTAGGCATCAATCCCTATATCACTAGGTGGATTGCAAACTGGGTCACATATAGAACTCACAGTGTGAAAATAGCTGACTCCAAGTCAGACTGCTGAGCAGTCATACGTAGAGTCCCACAAAGTTCTGTCCTTGGTCCTCTCATGTTTGGTAGTGACTTCTCTGAAGTCCATGCCAACATGAAGGGACTCTGGCTGACAAAGTTTGTAGACAATTGCAAGTTGGGAGCTATTGTTAACTACCCAAATGATGTTGGCATCCTACAGAAAGGCCTCAGTGAGACCAATGACTGGTGTCAGAACCATGGCCTTAAGCTCAATGTCAGAAAATGTGTTGTCATCTCCTTTGGGAAAAACTCTGTTCCCATGAATTACCACATCAATGGCAGTCCCCTGAACAAAGAAGGTATTATAAGAGATCTGGGTACACAGGTTGACAGCAATGTCTCTTTTGAAGACCACATTGCCACCGTGGTCAGAATGTCCTTCTATGTGGCACATCTCATTACTAAAGCAGTAGCATCCAGGAAGGAAGAAGTCATTGTCCCCATGTACTCTACTTGACAGAATGGCACAGTTTGTTTCAGCATACATATTCTGATGGATGTGAGGTAGGTAAATGAAATGTATGTCCTCATTTTCTGACAACAGTCATATCATCACAGTGATTTACCAGAGAAATAAGAATAGCCTCTCTACACTCCCCTATTTTTCTCTTACCTCCAAATTAACCTGCTAAATTCCATACTACACTGATTGTCATCCTTGACAATCTACTCTCAAGGCTCCTCTATCCTGCTGTATTTCTTCGCTTTACCTCTCCATACTTCCCTCTGTCCTCTCCACTTAATTGGGGTACTCTACCTTCCCCTAATCCTTGCTTCTTTTTCTTTCCTTTCTAATCTGATCTTTACTGTTCCTTACCTATTCCACTACCCGTAACTCTACTCTTCTGTTGCTTGACCTAGCCCCTCCCACCTCCTATTCAGACCTTCACCTGCTTATCTTGCGGCCTCTGCCCCTCAATTGCTTCAGGGTCTACTCCCCTTTCCCATTCCCCCAACACCCTCCCACACCTTATAAATATACCCCATACCTGGGGTTGCCATCTTTCTTCTCCCACTCTTTCCTGGCTGCTGTATGCCCGGCTCCTGTGCTTGCCCTACAGTAGGTGATTTCATGCTTTTCATGCATTGTTTAGATTGTCATTAGAAACAGACTACTTGCACTAACCATTTTTTTTATATATTATCTGAGTAATAACTTGCTTGCAGTCTACACTTTCACCGCTCGCGAATAACCTACATAGCGTTGTGCACGTGGGTCATTAACAAATGCATATACTGCCGAGAAAGTGTCCTCTTATCATTCACTGTACTGTGTGAAATGCAGAGTTTCTTAAATCCTTGTATTAATGACAATGCAAAATATTGAAACTACATAGCTTATGAAGTAATGCTGATATCAGTGTATTAATGCTGAAACTAAATGATAAGATTAGCTATCCATAGAAGCAATGCTTACTCAGGCATATTTAATATCATGCTGATAATCATTATGTAGTCTATATACTGAGATACTTTAACCACTGAAATACTTCTTTACTGCACTGTATATGCTCACATTTAGTTAGCGTTGTGCTTGTAAATCTCCTATCTGTGGCTTGAATGTGTTCTTGCTCATATATAATGCACGTGGATCTTGTAACAGCATTTTCAATGTAGTAACGCTCACACTAGGTGTAAAGCTCATATAACCTTTTGAAACAATGCTCGACTAAACTTATCAAGTCTGAAACTGTTAATTTTAGTGACTTTGCTGTTTTGAGCTGCTTTAATCCCCTGAATCATAGACCAGCTGCACAGGATTAGTTTACATTTAGTCAGCATCGTGCATGCGAGACTGTTGAAACCGGCTCCATTGCTGTGAAAGCAATAATAAACTGCACTACAGAGACCCTATTTATCTATCACATATACACCTATTCTATGTACCGAGTCAAGTCAAACATTGATACACCTTTAGGTATGACCATTTAGTATCGTGTTGATTACTCGATGCTCTTTTATATGTTCTAACCTCATTTTCCCCACTCTAGTCAAGCTTTCTATATAGTAAGCACCTAAGCCTACATAGCGAGGTATACAGGCATATATACCTAGCGGCTCTTCTGCCGCGGAATAGTTATAACATTGGTAAAGCCCACACCATTGCGCAGAGTGAATTATAACCTCTGTCCTACAGGTCAATACATCATATGAGTCATCGTCAACTCAGCGATGAGTATCTGGCTCTTTAGAGGTGATTTCCTCCCCTATTAATCTGAAAATTTCTTAGGTACTGCCCTACTCATAGTGATATTGCTAATCTATCCACTAAATCTACATTCAGTAACTCCATCGCATTTTCACTATTGTGACAATATACACATAACTTTCATGCTTAACTATTACTAAGGTCGGTCCTAGGTTTAAATTAAGTATTTACTCAATGGTAACTGACCCAGTTAACTTTTGTATAGGCTTATCCTTAATATCATCTCACTTGCAGACGCTTGCACTAAGAACTGTATACCTTTGCCTTGTCTACTTTTGAATTAGCTTATTTATAAGTATTTTTTTCATACCCTAAAAAGCTGTTATAGTATATTATTGGTTTATAAACGCATGTGTAGATATTTTTTATACTAATCATTTAACTGAGTCATGCACGGGTTCTAGAATGCATAGTAGTACCTGATAAATACTTGAATCATTTGTTTTTTTATAAATAGAGCACAAGGATCTCCTGCTAAGATAAACCATACTATTGTGTTGTTGGTAACTTTTACCTGCTCTCTAGCTCTCATATTGTTTGCCTCATTACCTTTTTTTCTCTCTCTTCACTAACCAGCCTTTCAGTTCCTGTGCCACCCTGTACTATTTCACCTGAATCCACCCAGCTGGGCGCCTAAGGAAAATAGTCAATTTTTATAGACTTAACCTACCAGCTCCTTGGAAACCTTCCTTGCTAAAAGTCAGTGAAAGTATGTCTTATTATATCTTCTAATAAACTGTAGTAATAATAACTTGTTATAGATACTGCTAAGTAGGCAAGCCTCACAGTCAGGTTACCCAGCAGCCAACCCCCCCATATTTTAATTTTTAATTACATCGCCCCTCTAGCTTATACCCTCTCTATCTCCTACTTGTTTCATCCCCCCTCCCTTCTTAGACTGACATCCCCTTTAGGAAACATATTTTCTGCACTAAGTAACTGACCACTCAGTGGTGCCTCTATATTAGCTACTGAACATTAGTTTCTTCTCACCTACTTATCCCTAACTCCCATACTCTCTTTTTCTTCTGACTCACTGTCTTACCTCCTCTCCCTCGACATTTACTATCTGCAGTCACACTCACTTACTCTACCTCTTCCGTGGCAGCCTCTCTACACTCCCCTATTTTTCTCTTACCTCCAAATTAACCTGCTAAATTCCATACTACACTGATTGTCATCCTTGACAATCTACTCTCAAGGCTCTTCCCACTCCGTTCGCCGTGTGGGCTCACTCCGCTCCCCTACCCTGCCCCCATTTCCCACCTGCCCCCAGTACTCCTACATTTATTCCTCCTTTGCCACACCCATAACAATTTCACTCCAATCAAACCACTCATATCTTTAATACCCCCAACCACCTATAACTTAACACACCCCCTATTACCTCTCATCTTCTCCCTCCTTGCTACAACACCCCACTCATAGACAATTATCCTAACCTGCTCACAGACTTCGACTACCTATTTTTCTCCCTCTTCTCAAACTTATATAATGCATACATCAACTACCCTACACCAATTACAAGCATGTTTCCTACTCTCCCTCTTACCTCTTCTAACCACTGCCTATCTCTTTAGCATCCTTTCAGCAAACACTATACTCTACTTTTCTCTTCCCCTCTAAAAGTACCTCCACATTACCATTAACTGACTATCCCAATCTTCTTAACCTTCTATCCAAACCCAGCTACCTACTAGCCAAATATCATAGACTAGCTCACATTAAGTACACTAACCGAAATGCAAAAAAAATATTAGACTATTATTGTAAACCTCTTAACCTTAAACACAACACTCCTCCTCTCCCTACTAGATGGGGACATTCACCCTAACCCAGGCCCTAACCAGTTCCTTAATTCTCCAAACAGCAACTCTAATAAAACTAGTACACCAACACCTAGCAAACCTTCTGACTCACTCTTAATAGGTCACTTCAATATACGCAGCATTTGTAATAAAATCACTCAACTTCATGCCCTTTTAGATGTCCACCTATTTGACATCCTTTGCCTATCTGAAACTTGGCTAAAACCTTCTGTTAAGGACAATGAAGTTACCCCACCCGGGTACAATATCATTAGACTAGACCGCACAACCAAAAAGGGAGGAGGGGTAGCAATCCTTTATAAAGCAGAGCTACAAATTAACACTGTAAAACTTAACCCACCATCAGACCATAGCGCTGAAATACTTTTCACTAAATTACAAATCAACACACATAAGGCTATAAACATTATCTGCATATATCTTCCTCCAGGAAATAATATCAGTACACTTGAGAATATCCTTAACTGGCTTTCCATAAATTTCCCACAAGAAACCATAGTCCTTGGAGACTTTAATATAGACTGGAATAACTGTAATACTACACATCCAACCACTCATATCAACCTTTATGGTTTCTCACAAACTATTGACTCCCCCACCAGAAATAATAGAGCAAACAACAAAGAAAGCACCTTGGACTGGATGCTAACTAATAGCCCCCATCAAGTATACATAGCAGGAACCCTCCCAGATGACCTAAGTGACCACTCACTAACCTATATTATTAGACATAAAACCAACTTAACTTTCCCGTTTTCATACAGAACACTGCGCACCAAAAAGCAATTTAACCCAGAACTTTTCCAAAATGAACTCAAACAATGCAATTGGTCACCGCTAAAATATCTTCCAATCAATGAAGCAGTAGAATACTTCAATTCAACATTCCTAGCTATCCTGGACCATCATGCCCCTTCACGCTCTGTTAGAAATAAAACTAAACCAGCCCCCTGGCTTACTAATAATACTAGACAAAAAATCCTTCTCGGAGACAAATACTGGGCAAAATGGCGTTCCACGAAAAATCCTTCAGATCAGCAAATCTTTAGAGAATATAGAAATACTACTAAAAAAGCCATCCTATTAGACAAGAAGAACTTTTACCTACAGCACTCCTACCATAAGGAACCACAAAAATTTTGGGCTAGTATTAACAAACTTCTATACCCTGGTCAATCAATCACTCCCAACCCAGTTGGCTCCAACCCTGACAATCCTTCTCAAACCGCTAACGACTTCAACTCTTTCTTCACAGACACCATCCAAAAGCTTGCTAACCATCTGTCTCCTGATACCTCAAATCTGCCCACCTCTACCATAATCCCACCCCCTCCATTTCATATACAACCAGTATCTACTTCCAGTATCTGCTCCCTTCTCCAAAGGCTAAAACCTACCACCCCCTCAGCAGACCAACTCCCAGCAGAATTCCTACAAAAAGGAGCCAAAGCCATTGCTTACCCCATTTCCATTCTGATCAACAGAACCATAAGTAAAGGAACTATCCCATCCATCGGGAAAATTTCTTATATTATCCCACTACATAAAGGGGGCCAGTCCAATGAATATTCTAACTTTCATCCTATAGCTCTGTTATCTCCTCTGGCTAAAATTATGGAAAAATGTATCCATAAGCAACTACTAGATCACCTTCTCCATAACAACTTACTTACCAGCTGTCAACATGGATTCCGACCTTACCATAGCACCACCATTGCCCTTCTATCCTTCACAGACAGCATCAATAAAAACCGTAACAACAATATTCTTTCCTCTGCAGTATTCATTGATTTATCTAAAGCCTTTGATATGGTTAATCACCAACTCCTACTACACATACTGAAATCCCTTTCACTTAACACACTAGCCATTAATTGGTTTAAATCTTACCTTGAAAACCGGCAACAGGCTGTACTCTGGAAAAATAATCTCTCTAATAACCTTCCAATCTCCACTGGTGTCCCACAGGGCTCTATTTTAGGCCCACTCCTATTTTCCATTTATATTAATGACCTTCAATCAGCACTCCCACACTCTACCTGCATTCAATAAGCAGATGACTCTACTATTATCTGTACAGCCTCCTCTCACACTGAACTTACATCTCTTACCCAAAAAGCTTTCAACACTGTAGAACAATGGTTCTCAGACCGCTGTCTCCTCCTCAACCCCAAAAAAACTAAACTGTTACTCTTTACACCAACCCGTAACTCCACCCCTATTCATTTCACACTTACATCTAATGATGGCACTGTTATTTCCCCTGACAAAACCACTAAACTATTAGGAATAACAATAGACAATAACCTAAACTTTGATAGTCATATAAACAACACAATAAAATCAGTGAACAAAAAACTAGGATCCCTTTACAGAATCAAGCCCTTTCTTACACCACTAGCTAGGACCACTATAGCCAGAACCCACTTAATCTCAACTCTAATTTATGCCTCCCCTGTATATACCAATCTTTCAAAAAATAACATAAACAAACTGGCTACATCTTACAATAATATTGCGAGATTTTCTACAGGTTCTTCCTTCCAAACTCATCACTGTGGGAACCTAAAACAACTAGACTGACTAGAATTTGCCAGCCACCTTAAATATCTCCATCTTGCCATTGTCCATAAGACCCTGCATCAACCCACTAACACCCCAGTACTCTTCACAATCATTAAACCTTACAAAAACCTACAGAACTTACGCTCCTCTAACAAACTGCTGATCAACATTTCAAAATCAAATAACTCATCAGGTGACTCCCTGTACTCTATAACTCTGTAGGAAAGCTATGGAATTTATTACCCACTGAACTAACAACTCTAACTTCTCTTTCACTCTTTAAAAAGAAACTTTTGCTATTCCTTAAGACACACTGGCAATGCAGCTGTACTCACCCTGACTAACTTCTCTCATTTTAAACTAATACTTGCTCTTTAACTTATAATATTATCCTAGAGCAGTAAAATACCATATTATTGAAAATAAACTTTATTATATGCTGCATATAGACCATCTCTTGCACACTACCTGTTGATGCTTACTGCTTATTTCATCACCACTGATTATTGTATTCATATATTTATAAAAAAAAAAATTTTTTTTACATATATTTTCATGCTATTATTATTGTTGAGACCTGTCATGATTTTTGCATTATTTGTATATTTGTTATAATTTGATCTGTTATGACTTTTTATATGTCTTTCTTGGAGCTCTCCTCCCCGAGCCTCTACTGAAAATGGACATGTATCCAGCTAGACTAGCCTGGTCAACAAATGTAAAATAAAAATAAATAAATAAAAAATCTGTAAAACAGACCAGAAATATGAGCAATAAACCTGGACATCCTGAAACAATCCAGCCAGTTGAGAGGTACGCTCAGAACCCCTTACTGCAATGAATCTGGATCTAGGCTGAGAAAGTGGTGGGTGGAAGCCATGAAAATGGGGATGTATCTGAAGTACTGGTGTAGATAAGCTAAAACAGTTGCTGTAGTAACACCCTTCTGTGTGCTCTAACATATATTGAGTGAAATAGCACAAGTAATTGAAATAGGAAATCTGCTATGGGTAATTACACATGTATCTGCAAATATATCAGGCACTACAGAGATGTAACAGCACTGACAAACAAACACCAGTGTGAAAGTGCATACCTACAACCAGTATCACCACAGTCACAGTCAGGTACTGGTAAGTCAAGTGAAGAGTCAAGTATACAGACTGTGTGAACAAATACATAATTGTTTGCCACTCACACACTAGCCCTAAATATACAGTCCAAATTCTCATTGTAGTCTGAATCCTGACCTTGGTACAGGACATGTTTCATTCCGCCCCTACAAACACATACAGCCAATAGATCAGCAGAAACTGGAGCAGCATGCACAGTCAGATAAAAATGGAGCCATAACACTTACATCCACCCCCTCCATACATAGCCCAAATAACATGTACACATGACATGTGTACACAGTCCGGACAGTCTGTTAACAATGGCCAGACATACACAGGCCTCTCACATGTACAATTCACTTCAGAATGTACAGGCTTAGGACTCATATCTATGGCCTCTTCCCTGACATGTCTGTGGGTCTACTACATCACTGGGATGGTAGCAGGAATGAAGGCAAGAAATAATGATACTAAATACATCTGAGCCTAATTGATATCTGGACAAAGCCTGACATAATTTGGGGACAAAAGCACAAACACAGAGGTAGATTGGACATATTGCTGTCATACATTGAGACAGTTGCAGATGTTATTGGGTTTGTTGTAACATATCCTTTATAAGGAATATGAAGTCAGTAATACCAATAGATGTGAGTATTTACTGACTTCATTCCCCAGGGTCTATGACTGATTTACCAAGGACACCAACTGTCTGGGGAACAGACAAAACATAACAGGCAAACATGTGACCAGTTTGTGGACAGCATGCCGGTGGAGAGGTATGTCAGAGACATATCACTGTCAGTCGTGAAGTCACTCACTAAATGCATGCCCACCCAAACCCTGTCAATCTATCAATCCACCATGTGTATAACAGCACTGATGACATAGAATCTGTTCACAATTCTGGGGATATGTCCCCCATGTTGTTGGGCTGTCTCCAAATGTCCTGTCCTGCGACGTATTGTCACCTACTGTATGTGAATCTGTAGCCAACTCCTATGAGATGTTCCTCACACAGGCAAGGAAAAGGGGCAAGGCCCACATTAAGGAATGTCCCATATGTTGGAACTAGCAGCAGTGTCCAGGCCCACAGCACAATACTATGTGGGTACCTACATAATTGTATGGCCTTAGCAATACCTGACATCTGCACATCTGTACAGAGGACAGACAGAAAGTAGATATCCAACAGGTTATGCATTAGGATGAATGTTTTGAAGGATGGGAGTCTGTAACTTAAAGGTATGCCATTACTACATGACAGTAGTCCTCAATGGCATGCCCAGAAAACATAGTAGTCTGCAGTTAATATCATAATATCATATTAATATCCAATAGGAGATACATAAAAACATACAGCTCACACACCAAGAACAAGATAGTTATCACTCAGAGTTGCAGCTGTGCATGCAGGGGTGTATGGTTCAAGTACTACAATCTGCAATCTACTTTTACTTGGAAAAGCACTGTTAAATGTACTAACTTAATAATACAAAATGTGTTAAACTATTTTTGTCAACCTGTGCACTGTAGCTGGTGTAACATGCAAGTGTGACTGCATATAACCTGGGATACTACCCATGTATAAAACAAATTAAAAAAAAAGATTGTGGTGCTACCCATGTATACCCAAGTATCCCATGTAGTATAGTCATGCTCTTTGCTACTGTAATGACAGTACATAGAAGCATGTTATGTACAGGAAATTAAATACACTTATGAAAGATGTCATTACCCTACTATTTTATAAGACTGGAATATGATAAATGGTTACCAGGGCTGAGCTATGCTTAGCATGTTTAAGCATTGTTAAAATGTAAATGCTAAGCAGATCTGCACACTGGTAAGTGAAGCCTACATGGTGTAAGCGCATATGTTTAACCATACGTTAGCACCACTTACCATTGCGCAAACATGCTTAAAGCTCCTCAAAACTGCCTTAATCACTGTATCCAACAGTCCTTGTTCTGCCTAGCAACAAAATAAACAGCCCTAGCAAGTTTTGAAACCAGGACCCTGCATGCCATATTCACAGCAATTTACCAGTAAGCCATCTGAGATGTATGGTTTTAGGATGTTTTCTCAAACATACCATACTTTACAGCCAGTTTATAATAAGGAAGAGACATTGTGCAATTAGGAAGGATTGGTATCTACAAATATATATACATCTGAAAAGAAACATATACATAGAGAGAGAGAGAGAGATGTATGGAGATACATATATGTGTATAACAATAAATAGATATATTACCAATAAATACTGAGGTGTGTATATATATATATATATATATATATATATATATATATATATATATATATATATGTATACATGTCTCAAAATGCCCATACAAACATATGCTGCTGATAGACCACCCATAACTAGGGCAGCATGCACAGTGAGATACAAAAGGACCCATAACACTTACACCTGCCCCCCACACAGTCCAAATAAATAAGTGAACAGTACGCTGCTACAAAATCATGATAGACATACAACAACCTCTTAGCAAAACAACTAAAATGACTGAACATAGCAAAGAGAAATACAACCAGCCAGTAATTCACATAAGTTTATTATACTCTGATGTCTTGGCCAAAGCCTTCAAGGAGTAAAACATTACAAGAACTACTTGTCTTAAATACAAGAAGCAATTAACACTTAATTGCATAATTAAATACACAGCCTCCAATTACACTCCTCATTTAACACCCTGGGGATAAAGTATCACATTAAATAATAATACATTGATTCAGTACATAACAATTGTTCTTTTATTAATGTTTCATCAAAGTGAGAAACAGACTTTCTTCCAAAACAGTACCTTGTAACCCACTACTGTCCCCATGGTGAGATGTATTCAAATGTACAGCTATAGAACTGTCTTCTTTCTTATCTGTAATATGTCTCACATGTTCTAACAGCCTAGCTTTGAAACACTTGTTACTCTCCCACGCATAAAATATGTTACAAAGGCATCTAAGAGCATTCTCTATACACCAACCTCTTGAATGTACAGACTTCAACATGTTTTCAAGCCTTTCCCCTCAGCAGGAGTGACAACACTAAATAATGATAGACCATTATACCTATCAACCTCCTACTGTATGGCATCTAGACAAAGCCTGACATAATTGGTGGACAGAAGCCAAAATACATGGCCATACTTGAAATATTGCTTTTATACACTGAGAAAGTTGCTGGTGTTACAGGGTTTGTTGTAACATATCTTTTCTGAGGGATATAAAGTCAGAAAAACAAATGGATGTTAGCATTTACTGATTGCAATCACCAGAGTATGCTACTGATTTGCCAAGAACACCTGTCTGGGGAACAGACCGAACATAACAGGCTAACCTTTGGCAATTATGTGGATAGCCCTACAGTCGAGAGTTATGCAGAGACATAACTTTGTCAGATTGAAACCCGTGCAGAAGTAGCATGTTCAGACAAACCCTGTTAAACTAGCAGTATTCAAAACATATAACAGCAAAACTCACATTCTGTGCCTAAGTCTTGAACCTTATCCACCATTTATTTGACTTGTCTCCACAAGTCTTGTTGTAAGAGGTATTAGCTCACACACCTCCAGGATGTCTTCCTCACAGGTAAGGGAAAGGGCCAACACCCACATGGAGTACTCAGTTATAGGAGTGTGTTGCCATGGCATTGGCTATTGAAAGAACTACATAGCTGCTCTGCATGCAATTAGCAACTGCTCAGGCCATCACATGGCCATGAGCATTATCTACAAAAGACAAGTTGCCATCTATTCAAAGCACTTCTGTCATACTGTGAGAGAGAGAGTGAGCAAGAGAGCGAGAGAGAAAATAAAACAAAACAACAAAAAGAAGATATATCTTTGACAATTCCAGAAAAAAGGTATGTGAAACAAGTAAGCATTTAATTGAATGCAGTAGGTGGTCTGTAATAATGGAAAATAGGGGTTTGAAAGCATATGCTTCAACTAGACTATAATGCTAAATAGCAGTGATGGCCCTAGCATGTGGCTCTGTCTGTAGTGACATAGATCACAGCTCAAGCCCTTGACTCATTCCATGAAAGGACAACTGATATTGGGAAACCACTGGAGTGTCTGTCAAACACCACTGACTGTGCCACTGCTAGGCCAGCTACTGGAATCTTGTACATATCAATATGTGACCTGTGCATATAACTATGATATACATTTTCTCTTGTAAATATAAGAGAACTATACAGAGCATGTGGAGATTAAAGTACTGTTGCAGAAGTGTGTGTTGAAATGCTTGTGATATAGTGAGTTCATACCATTCAACCATACAGTCTGATAAGCACATGTGTGCTTGATATTTGTAGTCACTTACACATAAGACTTGTGTTATGTTAGGCAAACCATTGTCAGGTCTGTTAGTAATGGCACTGTAACATAGCCTGGCTATGAATGTGGGACATCCTCCAGCTTAGCATTGTGATAGCAAAGCCTACTGTGCAATCAACTTACTTATCAATGCAGGAAAATCATTTGGGCATGTTCTACGTCTGTGTAATATCAGTTGCAGTGCATACAACAGACAAATATGTTTACAGGTACTGGTTGTTGAATTGCCATGCCAATGATATGGGTAGTAGAATAGGCATGATTATCAGGTTGTAATTGGAGAAGTGTGCAACTGTGTTATGTCCCTCTGTCCATGGCTACCACAAACAGTTATCTGAACATCTACATACAGTGAGTATCAAGAGTGTGCACACCCCTGTTGAAATACCAGGTCTGTGTACTATACAAAAGTGAGACCACAGGAAATCTTGTCAAGATGTTTCCCACCTTGAATGTGACCCATAACCTGTACAATTATATTGACAAACAAACAAATCTGTTAGTGGAGAAAATATACAACACAGGAAACATACTATAAACTGGTTGCATACATGTGCACACAGATAAACCACTACTTCGTTGATATACCTCTTGAAGTAATCACATAATTCTCTTTTTGGTTACACATATGCCATTGATTAACAAGATTCTAATTAACTCCAAATAATGCTTAACTGTCCTAGTCAAATATATTTGACATTTACCCAGTTGCTTGCTACAGCAAAATACATGTATGGATAGAGCTTACAAAGCATTGAAGGGAACTTGGTGTGGAAAGGTATAATTCAGGAGAGGAGTAGAAAGTGTCCCCAACATTGGAGAAATGATGCAATACAGAGCAAACAGTTATCAGACAGTGGAGTACATATGAGACACCAGTGACATTGCAAACACCTGGACATCCATTCAAAATGGATGACATGACAAGATGACAACTGGCCATGGAGGCTGACAGGGGACTGACAGCAATGCTGAGCTTGAGGAATGCCTGCTAACTACTGGGTGTGGACCCCATGTGATAACAGTCTTTTGTATTCCCCATATGTCTGCCCTATGGGGTATGATTGCTAGAAGGAACCGTTTCCTTACACAGAAAAATGTCCAGGGATGAACACACATTGCCAAACAGTATATCATGTCTCCAAAACTCATGTTGGACAATGTGTCATTGTCTGATGACAGCAAGGTTCAACCTTTAGTCCACAATTCCAAGAAGCATGTTTGGCCCAACACAACACTTTGCATCACCCAAAGTACACCATCCCCCTGGTGAAGTATGCTGATCATGTTGTAGGGTTGCTTTTCTAAAGGTGGAACTTGGCCTCCACTCCAGAGGGAAGGAATTATAAACAGTTGCAAATACCAACTGGTTTTGTCACCAAACATTCATTCATCTGCTCGAAAGGTGAAGATGAAGAGGGATTTTGCCTGTCAACTTCAGTATGACCCCAAGTATACATCTGAATCTACAAAAGAATGGATACACCTGATGGGAAATACAGTCTGAGAATGTGCCAGCCAGACCTACACCCAATAGAGAATATGTGGGTTGCCCTGAATAGGGGTGTACGAAGAACAAGAGCACAAACGTTGCTCGGAATCAGTAACAGGACTACTTGTAATAATCAGAGGAAGTCTTCTCGTAGAAACAATTTATTCAGTAAAATCCAAAATGATGAAAAAACCATATACAATGAAAAGAACACTGAAAAACTTTTCACTTGTACATACTGAGATCCAACAGCCAGTCTTCCTCAGAACTAAAAACACTTAGAAGGAAAGTGCCAAACTATAATTTAAATGAATTTCAACCATATTTAAAGAGACAGTTGCTTATTGCGGACTCATAGGCAAACATTTCAATTCAGATGGCAACCGATCTATCCACCAAATATATCTGTACCTGCATGTTAGCCCTACATACAGTAGCCACAACTAAGAGACTATCAACTTGTCAAATGCATATAATAAATACATGTAGTTGATAGATGATGTGAGAAATATCTAGATGTTATGGGAGATGTGAAATATCCATTGCCCTCCATACTTCTGCCAACACAAATGTTTGAATGTATACTATAATATTAAAATAATACTACTAATAATAATAATACTATATAAACATATTGCTGAAACACAATAACCTGGTCAGTATATGTATATATAAAAAATGTTGATACTAGCTTGAATATTAATTAATAATTTAAGAACTTAAAACACTAAGTAATCAAAATCTATATACCATTATCTATACTTATTCGCTATATGAACTAGACTATGCATCAACATAAAAATAATCAAAAATAAGCAGAAATAAGCTGGAAAAAAGCTATATAATATAATATTCAGATAATCTGTTGCTTATTAATACGTGAAATATTAATACATGAAAAACTGTATATATTGTAGTGGTTGTATTACGTAATATAAATAGTTATATTAAAAATACTTATTCATATTTCTTTACAAAAATATACTTGCATAATAATTAACATAATTAACATAATGTTAAGTAGTAGCATCAGTGTTCAATCACAAACATGTGACCTGTGAAATCTCTATGTTCTGAAAATTAATGTACTGTCCAACTACTGATTCCCCTTTAGTTTGTAACACTGTATATAGCATCTAATCTTATAGTATATATTTAATTATCAATAAGAAAGGGCTTTAAGCTGATAAAATCATTCAGACCAGGACTTCTTGTTGCATCAGTCTTAATTTGCCATACACTTTCTTTTGGTGTGGAAAGGTATAATTCAGGAGAGGAGTAGAAAGTGTACAGATAGAAATAATGTTAAAGCTACTAAACAAAGGGGAGGCAGCAGAAAATGTGGAACATGTCGATATTGCTGTTATATCAATGAAGTAGATAAAATTATATTGGAGAACATCAACCATACAGTTATTAGATGTTTGAATGGCAATTGTAACAGCAAACAAGTGGTATATGTTGCTAAGTGTAAAACATGTAACATGTGATATGTTTTATATAGGAAAGACAGAAAGGACTATAAAGAAGAGAATATACGAACATATGTATAAAATACGTAGAAAAGACACAAAAAATGCTCTTTTTAGACACATCTTAGATAAAGGTGCAGGACACAGTTTTATTTTTGCCATTATTGATCGAATAGAAAACATGGAAGGCAATTGGAAAAATTTACTGGCTTTGAAAGAAAGTGTATGGCAAATTAAGACTGATGCAACAAGAAGTCCTGGTCTGAATGATTTTATCAGCTTAAAGCCCTTTCTTATTGATAATTAAATATATACTATAAGATTAGATGCTATATACAGTGTTACAAACTAAAGGGGAATCAGTAGTTGGACAGTACATTAATTTTCAGAACATAGAGATTTCACAGGTCACATGTTTGTGATTGAACACTGATGCTACTACTTAACATTATGTTAATTATGTTAATTATTATGCAAGTATATTTTTGTAAAGAAATATGAATAAGTATTTTTAATATAACTATTTATATTACGTAATACAACCACTACAATATATACAGTTTTTCATGTATTAATATTTCACGTATTAATAAGCAACAGATTATCTGAATATTATATTATATAGCTTTTTTCCAGCTTATTTTTGATCATTTTCATTTTGATGCATAGTTTAGTTCATATAGCGAATAAGTATAGATAATGGTATATAGATTTTGATCACTTAATGTTTTAAGTTCTTAAATTATTAATTAATATTCAAGCTAGTATCAACATTTTTATATATACATATATGACAGGTTATTGTGTTTCAGCAATATGTTTATATAGTATTATTATTATTAGTATTATTTTAATATTATAGTATTCATTTAAATATTAGTGTTGGCAGAAGTATGGAGGGGCATGGATATTTCTCATAACATCGGGACACATCCCATCTAAGATATTTCTCACAACATCTATCAACTACATGTATTTATTATATGCATTTGACAAGTTGATAGTCTCTTAGTTGGCTACTGTAGTATGTAGGGCTACATGCAGGTACAGATATATTTCATCTGAATTGAAATGTTTGCCTATGAGTCCGAATTTCTTTGGGACAACAACCGCTTGATTTCTAACAGCAACAACTGTCTCTTTAAATATGGTTGAAATTCATTTAAATTATAGTTTGGTAGTTTTTCAACGCTGATTTTAACAGTATATAAGCACTTTCCTTCTAAGTGTTTTTTAGTTCTGAGGAAGACTGGCTGTTGGATCCAGTCTTAGTAACTCAGTATGTACAAGTGAAAAGTTTTTCAGTGTTCTTTTCATTGTATATGGTTTTCATCGCATTTGGATTTTACTGAATAAATTGTTTCTCTGAAGACTTCCTCTGATTATTACAAGTAGTCCTGTTACTGATTCCGACGACAACGCTGAATAGGGCTGTGCACAAGATATGCCCTCAGTAACTGACATATTTGTAGAGCTGTTGGACGGAAGACTGGGTGACTATTACCAAGTTAAAATGGGCCATAATGAAAGACTCCGACCTAAGACAACTAAATGCTGTCATTATCTCAACAGGTGCTTCCATATAGTATCTGTTTAAGGATGTGCACACTCATGCAACCAGCTTATTGTAATGATTTCAATTTGCATATGTTTTCCCCCAACAGAATGTTATACTTTCAATGGAATTGTACAGGCTATAGGTCACATTAAAGTTGGGAATTGTTTTGAAATGAGTTACTGCCCCCTTTGGTTGACAACTGCAATACACAAACCATATAATTTGTTACTATATTGTTGTACAGGGCCACATAGGTGCAGAGGGCAACTTGGAAGCATGTCCACCTCTATATGAACAAGCTTGTAAGGTCACAGATGACTCCATGTAAGGCTAACTATGAGTACAAATCACGCATGTCCACACTGCCAAAGCCAGTCACAAGGGTGTCCCCACATTTGTTGTTAACCGCAGAGGTAACACAATTCACAATGTACTGGTGTTAAATCATATCTCATTTAGGTGTGGACATCACCCCCCTGTCCCACCATCCCTATAGGGAGATATGCACATCAACCACATACTTCCCCTCATCAATGGTGAGTAGATACATTTTGTCTAGAGAAAGGCAACAACAGGAAGTCTCCATGGGGCCTGATAACATCCCTGCCTGCGTCCTATATGAACTCAGGCAAGTGCTCACAATGCCATCACATACCATATTCAAACACAGCCTCAGCAATATCCGCACACCATCCTCATGGAAGATGGCCAATGCCATCCCTCTACACAAAAAGGAATTATTATAAAGGTTTGAGGTTTATGCAATTAACTATCCATCATTGGTAGAAATATGACACATCAGGGCCAGGAGTGCTATGCAAGCTGATATTGTGCTGATAGATTACAGGGGTATGGTGTAGTTGACTGCTGGAAAGATATATCCACTGTTGATGTGCAATTTATTTATTTATTATTTTACATTTGTTTACCAGCGAAGTCCGACTGGACACATGTCATTTTTCAGCGGAGGCCCGGGGAGAAAAGCTCCTGATACAACAGTGCATTACAGACAAGAAACAAAGATCTACACAATTATGATAACATTTATAATGAGTTTTAGAGATGCTTAACAGAAAAATTCTGATCAGTTAAATAAATGTACTTTATACAATTCCCTAAAGACTAAGATCCTAACAATGAAGGATAATCATAGCATTTTACTTTCTTTTAATTCTAGGATAGTGCAAGCTTGAGATTTGTGATAAGAAGTAAAGTAGAAGTAAAGTAGTAGTCAAATTGGAGTGCCCCTGACACAATGGACGGGGAGTGTGCAGGTGAGGCCTAGTGCACATTACTAGAGTATTTTAGTATACATAACCTGTATCTGTAGAGTATCTACATGCATATGTTAGATAAGATAGTAGTTGTGGACGCATTTGGTAATTCAAATAAGTGCACATCTATGGTGATGGGCAGCATATCTTGTAGTATTGGGGGTTGTATTGTTAATGTGCAGAAATGCTGCTTTCCCCTGTAACAAGGCCACATGTTGACAGTACCTCTCTCCCATACCTGTTTAGCTTCCTCTGATCTACTGGGACAGCAGCCTGTAGCTGGTGAGTACGTAATTTTTTTTTATGCTTTGCCAATACACACCTAGCCATATTGCTTGATGTCCATGTTCACTTGTGGTGGTGTTAACTGCAGTGGATCACAGTGGTCACCATGGGGGACATATCTGAAGGGTTAAGGTAACATTTCTGCAGCATACCTCACAAACTGTCAGTGCAAGACATGTGGACAAAGACCAACAAACTGGGGTGGCAAAATGGCCTACAGTAGGAACATGTCTGCAACATTAATCCTATGCAGTGGATACCACAGTGTACACACCCCTGTCAAGATGCCAAGTGTTTCTGATACATACAATAAGAGACCACAATATTACATTACACACCTTTTCTAACCTGTAATGTGACCATAACATGAAGTTTTATCTTGTAAATGCAAACAATATATTCATGATTGCATTGCACAGGTCATGTGTCACATTTAAGGTGGGTAATATTTTTGAATGCAGTATTGTGGTCTCATTTTATATGATACAATAGCCTGCCATGTTACACTTATCATATCCATGTTAAGCTTAGAAGGTTGTTGGTGTAACAGGATTTGTTTCAACATACATTCATTGTTGGTGATGAGGTGTGCAAATCAAAAGTGTGTCATTAATTAGTGACATAAATCCTCATATGATCCCAATTATGTGTCAGACAAACACAAAGGGGCTGTGGGGCACAGAGCAAACATATGTGCCAGACATCTACACAGTCTTCAATGATTTGTACAGTTGTGAGGTATGCTCTACAGCAGTTGCCACTGTGCTATACAGGTGAACATCAATAATGTGTTCATGGGTGCAGTGTGTGCTAAGTGAATGAGCGTCACTTACTAACAGTACTCATGCATCCCAGACATGTATATGGTTAGCAACAAGGACTGAGAATGGCTGCAATGTGTGATGAGGGCTCTGTATGTCATGCATATCACCTTTTGGGTAATGTGAGGTCTGTTTAATAGTTTTGTGCCAACTCACCTGTGTCTGTGTGCATGTCTGTGTGCATGACAGCCAATGTACAGGAATTAATTTACATGTATTGTCTTCCTCTCACAGGTGGCAATGGGGGTCATGGTCCGTCTTACTTGGGAACTGATGTCAGTGTCTCTGCAGACTCTGACAATGATGATAGTGATAGTGAAGCACAGGCTGGGTTGTCAGAGGCTGAATCTGTGCCATTGGTTGACATCCCCCTCTTGTCCACCATATCCCTGCACACAGACACAATGTCCACACATACCCAATCACCAGTGACCATAGTCACAGTTGGTGGGTAGTGGCATGGGACAGGCAAGTGTGACTATGGCAAGTGTGTCTGTAGACACTAGCCGCAGCCAGGGAACAGGCACGGTCCCACACAGGTGGATGGTCAGGGGTGCTCAAAAGGGCCCTACTGCCCGACATGGCCCTGTCAGAAGTGCCATAGCAAGTGTCACCAGATGCATGTTTCAGACCATCATGGAGGCACAGGCTTTTAGTGAACATAACACCAGACAGCTTGTCAGGGCTGGGAATGCTACCCTTCCTGCTAAGCATGACAACCACCATGATCTTGCTGATGCCCACCGTTATTATTCTGAGGTCATGGATAGATGATTGGGTGAGATGGTGGGAGTCCTCGACCATGGCTTGTCAATCCTTGAATGTGGAATGTCTGTGATTGAGCATGTGGTGGGAGTTGGCTGTCTGCCATGTGGACAGGGGACAGCAGCAGAAACAGCTGAGGGTTCATGTGGCCATGCAACTTCACGCTCCTGTAGTGGCAATACCAGCAACACAACTGCAGGGAGTCACTGTTCACACCATGATGCAGCAGGCCATGGGCACGTGGTCCTGGTCGGTTCCAATAGGGACACGGTTCCAGCAGACACCAGTCACCATCAGGGAGTAGTAGTGCATCTGGCCTTGGGCTTGATGGTGCCCATGGTTCCTCTGGCAGGCCCAGTTCCCATGTCCATGGCCAGAGATGGTGAACTGTACACCCTGCCATGTATAGTCCACAGCTGTCCAACATAACCCTGTGTAGGACAGTCACATGGAATGACTGTGTGCATCCATGCACACACACACACACACACACACACACACACACACACACACACACACACACACACACACACACACACACACACACACACACATACACACATCACCATCACAACAAGGTAACCTCCAGACTTACACACACCACATCTGCATGGCCCATTTCAGATACAACCCTCAAACACACACACACACACATGATGTCAACCAAATGGTCCAGCCTAGGCCTCTGGCAAACCCACACCACAACCTATGCATATGATGATACCTGTGCCATATCCCCGTCATCCATAACATCAATGCAGGGACATGCTGATATGGTTCTGATGCACAGGGTAAACTTAGAACTTAGTGCAGTTTAACAATGTAATGCTGTTTAGTGTTGACAGCCAGCATGTTTAATGGTAACACATCAGGGTGTATAGCTGTCAGCCATTATGAATTGTTGTTACCGTTGACTGCATACAGTCTCCATAATGTATTCTGTCTACCTTCTAGGTGTTTGTATATCAGCAGGATGTGTCCATGTAGACTACAAGGGGTATGTCAGTGTGGTAACCTATTGGGTGTGTCATATCCACGGTACATATATACACAATTGACAGGTCTGTATAACAGTTTTTGCATGTGCTATGTAGCTTATAGGGCTGATGATTGTATACAGGTAGGTGTATGGTGGCTAACATCAGCACCTCTTGTACAGTGGACTCTGGTAAATCTAGTGGGTGGAACACACCTCAGATTTGTAATTTCCACACACACACAGGGTATTGTGTTCATCCAACACACACAGAATACTGTTCACAGACACAGGCACAGACAATCACAATTGCCAGTGTTGCTTTTGAAATCCCTACTCATCTAGTTAGTGGTCATACAGTATTATGCAGTCATCACAGGTGGCACAGAGCTCATAGTGTGAGTAAGTGTATAGTGAGTAACATAACATGTCCTTGTAAGGTATGGCAATGGGTGGTGTAGTGGGTGTGACAGGTTTCATACTAATGTAATACAGGGATGTACACATTCACAAACACTGCTATACACAACAATGCACACACAGAAGTGTGCCAATATTGTGATTAAGAGCCCTGCATCTGTAGCTGCTCATTCCATAACATAGCTGTTGCTTACACACAGCTCAGGGCTTATAGGTCTGCCAAGTGTGTACATTTCCAAATACCCTCTGTGATGCTGTTGTTAACACATCTCCATGAAGTCCCCCTCACAGGCAAGCTAAAGGGGATACACCCACATTAAGTACCCAATTATAGCAGTGTGTGAAGATGTCATTGTCTATCAGAATAACAACACAGCTGTTCTGCATGCAATTAGCAAGTGGGCAACAATAATTGGTGCAGAGGCCATCAGCTGATCATGAGCATTACCTACAAAAGGCAAGCTGCTGCTGATGCAACACAGATGTACACCCTATACCTATGTGGAGAAGGAGAGGGAGAAACTGGGGAAAAGAAAACAAATAATAGCATCTATAGTTTGAAAAATACAAAGACAGGTATGTTGAACAAGTAAGCATCTCATGGACTGCAGTAGAGGGTATGTAAGAATGTGAAAAAGGAGGGTTAACATATATGGCTCAACAAAGCTTGCTCTACTAATATATTTCTGATCAGAAACTATGGCCATAGCATCTGGGTCTGTCTGCAGTGACATAGATCATCGGTAAGGCCCCAGAAAAGGATGGCACACATATGACTACTACTGGAGTGTGTTGAACAATACTGACTTTGACAATGCTAGGCCAGCTACAGGGATGTTGTACATATCCATATCTTGCTTGTGAATAAAACTAGTATATACTTGTTTGTCTTAGATATGTGAGACACCTATACATGGTATTTGCATAGTAAAGTACTGCTGCAGATTTTTGTTGAACTGCATGTCATATACTGAGCTCATAACATTTAACTGTCCAGTGTTATGCACAGTGACCATATGTGTGCCTCATATTTGTAGTAATTTACCCATAGAGTTGTGTTATGTCTGTCAAATAGTTGGCAAATCTGTGAACACTGACATTTCAACATCCCCCTTCATTGTCCTCTGGCTTTTCTCATTTGGGATTGTCACAGTGGATCATCTGTTGCTATTTCTTCCTGTCCCCTGAATCTTGCTGTCTCACAACAACCACCTGCATGTCCTCTCTCACCACATCCATAAACCATATCTGAGGCCTTCCTCTCTTCCTCTTACCTGGCAGCTACATCCTTAACCATCCTTTTCCCAATATACTCAGCAGCCCTCCTCAGCACATGTCCAAACTGATGTAATCCTGCCTCTCCAACTTTGTGTCATATCCGTCCAACATGGCCTGTCCCTCTCATATACACATTGTAAACCTGTGCAACCATGTCACACCCAGTGCAAATCATAACATCTGTACCTCTGCCATGTGGAGCTCTGTCTTCTGCATTTTTTCTCACTGCCACTGTCTACAACCCAAATAACATAGGTCATCTTACTTCCCTCTTATAGACCTTACATATCACATTTACTAGTACTCATCTGTCACAACTCAGTCATGACACTCTTCTGCAACCTCTCCATCCTGCCTGTACTCTCTTCTTCATCTGTCTGCTACAGTCATCATTACTGTGAAATGTTAATCCCAATCATTTAAGCACACCCACCTTTGGCAAATCTGCCCCATGTATCCTCAACATTCCGCTATCTTCCCTCTCATTCACACACAGATATTCTGTCATAGTCTTGCTGACCTTCATTACTCCCCTCTATAACATATTTTCACCTCTGCAGGGTCTCCTAAATCAGTTCCCTACTCTCAATACAGATCAAACTCAATGTTATGCCTCCGTAGTTACCACAGCTCTGCACATCAACCTTATTCTTAAAACCGTACCCAAGCACTTTTTCTCCACTCCTCATGCAACCTCACACCACCCAAGATATCAGTAAATAGTGTGGCTAAACACACCACTGCCATTTCCCCGACTCACCTCCATGCTTCCACAGGTATGTAATGTGGGCCAACAACCTTGTCAGTAGTCATCCCTTTCATAGCTATCCTTACATCTTCCTTGTTAAGCTTTTGCACTTCCTGATTCACCATACCCACATCATCCAATCTTATCTGTCTCATTCTCTGCAGTCATCAGCCTCTCAAAGTACTCTGTCCATGTGGTCATCACACTCTCCTCAGTTGTGAGTACATTTACCTCATTATCCTTTATCATCCTTATCTGCTGCACATCTTTACTAGCACAGTACATCTGTATAGACAATCAGTACAACTCCTGTCATCATTCCTTAGTGTCCAAACTGTCATACAGATTTTCATATGCCTCATCCTTAGCCTTTGCCACATCTCTCTTTGCCATGCACCTCATCTCCTCACACTCCTGTCTACTTTCTTCATCTCTCTGACAGTCTCACTCCTTCTTCCCCATCCTCTTTCTCTGTATACTGTCTTGTACTTCCTCAGTCCACCACCAGGTCTCATTGTACTACTTCCTCCATCCACATGTCACACCAGGCACCTTTCTAGCCATCTCCCTTAGTATCTCTGCTGTACCTTACCAGATATGTAGTAAATTGACAGTATCACCCAGTGTCTGTATTCACTCTTCCTTGAACTCCATCTCACAATCACCCTTTCCCAATTCACACCATGTGATCCTTGCTGCTAAATTCACACTCCCCCTCTTCTTGATCACCAACATCATCCTGCAGACAAACATTTTATACTGCCTAAATACACTTTCCACTTCACCACTTTACAGTCTCCAATCTCCTTCAAACTGGCCCTCCTACATTGGATATATTCCACTTGTGTGCAACTTAGTACAGTCTTATAACTCACCCTATGCTCCTCCCTCATGTTATAGTACATATTCACCACAGCCATGTCCATCTGTTTTGCAGACTCCACTACTATCTCACCATCTGCATTACTTTTAACACCATGCATACGCATCATTCCACAGACCCTCTGTTCTCTTCACCAACATGCCCATTGACATTTGCTGCAATGTCCACTCTGTCACCCTTGGGTACAGGCATCACCACATTATACAAATTACTTCATATTTCTCTTTGTCATCCATCACACAACTAAGTTATGTAGCATATGAGCTCCCACCAACCTTGGGGCACATACCCCAGTACAACACCAGGGTACAGAGGCCAACATGCTGGAGGTGGGTGGCACCCACACAATGGACAGGGAGTGTGCAGGTAAGGGACCAGTAGGGATTAGTACACTAATGTATCAGACATACTTGTATCTGTATTGTATCTACATCAATGTGCCAGGTCTGATTGCAGTTGTGGATGGGGTTTTCTAATGCACAGAGGAGCACATCTATTGTGAGGACAGAAAATTGTGTATTATTGGGGATTGTATTGTAAATGTGCAAACATGCTGTATCCATCCTTTACCAAGGCCACATGTGAGTTTGCTGACAATACCTCTCTCTCACAACTACCTAGGTCCCTCTGATCTGCATATAGGACAGCAGCCTGAAGCTGGTGAGTATGACATTGTTCTGTTGTGGCCTGTCAATACCCCAGGCATGTGAAGGGCATGCAATTGACCATGCATACAACTATCAGTACTAGCTATATTGCTTTATGTGCATGTTCACTTGTGGTGGGGTTAACTGCATTGCATCACAGTGGTCACCACTGGGGCCTATCTTAGGTGAATTCAACATTCCTGTAGCATACCTCACAACTTGTCAATGCAAGATGTCTGGACAGAGGCCAGCAAAATGGGCTGGACAAATGGCCTAAGGTAGGGACATATGTGACGCATTACTGGTATACAGTGGATAGAAATTGTGTACACACCCCTGTTAAGATGCAAGGTATTTCTGATGCATACAAATAGGGACCACAATATGTTAGTCCACACTGCTACCAAAACTTTAATGTGACCCATAACATGAACACTTGTAAAACCAAGAATCTGAACTCATGTATTGCACCTACAAGGCTGTGCAACTGAGAGGGTGGCAGACCTATCAGCATGATGTTTCAGTCAGGTATGATACCTGATGCTGCCATATGTGTCAGTACACTCACTGTGGCATATTTGGCTACAATATCACATACATGGGCAATGCTAAGGCACACAGACCACTTCTGACCATAAATAGGTTGCAAACTTCTGGATATTCCAAACTGAATGTAAGGCAGATGCTGTTACCACACTATATAAAGTAATGGCATCAGGAGGTGGTCACCAGTTGTGTATGGCACTCACATCAAAATGGTATAAGCCACACAAGATATGATCCTCTCTCACACACACACACACACACACACACACACACACACACACACACACACACACACACACACACACACGCTTGCCAGTATTGGGATTAGAACTCCTGCCTATCTAGTTATTTTGACTATAGTGCTATGCAGTTATCAGATGTGCCACAGAGCTTATACATTTTCAACTAGTCCAAAGGTACTTCTAAGGTGGATAACATCAAAAGGGCTACTAAATTGGAGTGAGGGGAAGTGTAATGGGTAGTACACAGGTCAAATATTGGTGTAACCCACACACTACATGATTCTCACACAAACACACACTCACATCCAAACATTTGCCGGTAGTGAGATTAGAACTCCTGCTTATCTAGTTATTTCTACTATAGCACTATGCAGTTATCAGATGTGCCACAGAACTTATACATTTTCACATAGTCCAAGCCTGCACTGTTTAAGTGTCTATCAGTTTAACCGTGTTTTAGTGCCACTTAGCTTCACGCAAAACCACTTACAACTGATTAGAACTGCTTTAATCACTCTGTTGCCATCAGCCACTGTTCTGCCCAGCAACAAAATAATCAGCCCTGCCAAGTCTTGAACCCAGGACCCTGTACACTAGAGTCAGATAACATACCAATACAACAGCTGAGCTGTATGAATTGTTCTTTTTTTTTCAAACATGTCATGCAATAGAGGCATACAACAATAGTGAGAAAGTCCTGTGGAAGCATTCATGTGTTGTATACAGATATTATATTTATTTTATATATATATATATATATATATATATATATATATATATATATATATATATATATATATGTATGTAGTTATATAACATGCTGTGCAGCCATGCCTCAGAACCATACCTATCAACCTCTTAGTGCAACAGTAATGAACAAAGGCTGTACAAAGGGTGGGAAATGTGCCACATATAGGGACATAATCAGAATATTGCTGTCATAACTAAACAGTTCTACAGCAACAGGGTGTGTATCAGCAGAACAGTCTGAATGATATGAGGATGGGAACTCACATGTATGTCATTATTCCCTGACATAAATCCTTGGATCATAACAGTATTTCACAAACAAATACTAATAAACTGTGGAATGGAAACAAAGTATGGGCCAATCACTTGGACAGTCTGCAAACTGCCTGGCAGTGGAGAGGAATGCTCACAACCCTTTAGTGCAATGATTCTGGAACAAGCCAGACAAAGTGGGGGAGGACAAATGCATGACAATAGAGTCATAAACAAATTATGTGAGTAGATAAGCTGAGAAGTTTGTTGTACCAACACTATTACTGCTAACATATATTGACAGAAATATCACCTTAGTTCATTTTTATACAATGTCCTGAAGACAAAATTACCACCATAACAAATACAAACAAAAGTAATCTGAGGATTATGCTACTCAACACCACAGGTCTGAATATCAAAATGCACTCTCTTAAACCACTCCTTAAAATGGAGAACATTGACATCTGTGCAGTAAAAGAGACCTGGTTTAAGCCTCCAGAGAACACCCCTCTGCTACCAGGCTATACCTCATACCACATATTTTGGTCCCAAAACCCGGACTGAAGTCGTAAGGATGGTGGTGTCCTGATATTCATAAAAGATATGCACACCTCTAGAGTAGTAGCCCAAAATAATGCATCAGAGATACGTCAGGTACAACTAACACTGAGCAAGACTGCAATCCAGGTTGTAGCCTGCTATACATCCCCCACCATGTCCCAAGACTACCACTCCACATTCCTAAACATCCTGGAAAATATTAAGGTACAACCCAATACCCTTATACTGAGGGACTTTAAATTCACAGTGTAGATGGAATTCTGGGTGGTATGGGACATTCATCTGCAACCCCCCACCCATACACATTCCAAATAATAAGTACACACTATGCTGCAACAAAATCATGATAGACCGTACACAATGGCCAGACATACACCGATCCCTTAGCAACATAATTGAAATGACTGAAGAGAGCACACAATATATCAACCAGTCAGTAATCCACACAAATTATTATACTCTGATGTCTTGGACAAAGCCTTCAAGTAGTGCAACACTAAAAAACTTACTTGCCTTGAATACAAGACTCAATTAGCACTTAATGACATATTTAATTCAATAGCCTCCAATTACACTCCTCATTCAACCCCCTTGGGGAAAAAGTATCAAATGTTAAAATGTAAATTGATCCTTTACATAACAATGGTTCATATCTAACCATTCTATCAAACTGACAAACAGACTGTTTACAAAACAGTACCTTGTAAACCATTACTGTCCCCATGGTGAAATGTATCAGAATGTACAGCTATAGACCATTTGTGTTTCCAATTAGTAATATCTCTCACATGTACTAACAGCCTACTTTTACCACATTTAATACCTGCCCACATAAAATGTGTTACAATGGTATCTAAGAGTGTTCTCAATACACCAACCTCTTGACTGTACAGGGTTACAAATGTTGTCCAGCCTTCGCACTCATATGTATGGCCCCCTACCTCAAAACATGTGTTGGATTCCACAACATCACTGGGATGATAGCACAAATGACAGCACTAAATAATGATAGACCATACCTATCAAACTCTTACTGCATGACATCTGGCATAAAGTGAAGGACAGAGGCCAAAACACAGGGCCCTGTATGAAATATCACTCTTATGCACTGAGAAAGTTGTTGGTGTTACAGGATTTGTTGCAACATATCCTTTCTGAGGGTTATGAAGTCAGAAACACAAATGGATGTTGCCATTTACTGATAGCAATCACCAGAATATGCCACTGATTTGCCAAGGACAACACCTGTCTGGGGAACAGACTAAACATAGCAGGCAAACCTCTGGTCATTATGTGGATAGCCCTACAGTTGAGAGCTATGCAGACACATAACTTTGACTAAAATCCATGCAGAACTAGCATGTACACACAAACCCTGTAAAACTAGCAGTATTCAAAGCATATAACAGCAATACTGACATTCTGTCCCTAAGTTTAGAACCTTCTCAAAATATTTAGTTGGCTTGTTTCCACAAGTCTTGTTATAAGAGGTATTCCCACCTGCTGTCTGTAACACTGCTGCCCACACACCTCAGGGATGTCTTCCTTACAGGTAAGGAAAAGGGACAATGCCCACATGAAGTACTCAATTATAGGAGTGGGTTGCCATGACATTGGCTATTGAAAGAACTACACAGCTGTTCTGCATGCAGTTAGCAAGTGGGGAACACCAACCGAAGCACAGGCCATCACCTGGTCATGAGTATCACCTACAAAAGCCATGCTGCCACCTATTCAAACCAGCTCTATCCCTGTAGGTAAGTGAGAGAGAGGGGGACAGAAAACAGAACACAGGAAACAGAAAAGAGAAGAACAAAATAAATAGGTATGTGAAACATGTAAGCATGTGTAATTCAATGTAGTAGTTCATCTGTAATAATGCAAAATATGATTTTGAAAGAATATATGTCCCAACAAGACCTGCTGTACTGCTGTCCTGCTGAACAGCTGCTATGTCCATAGCATCTGGCACTGTTTGCAGTGGGAGAGATGACAGCCATACCTCTCAACTGTACAGATCTTCACAGACTGCCCAGATTTTACCATCATAGTTTTTAGTCTGTTCCTCTTGAAATCTGTACTTTTCTGGCAAATATCTGAGGATTGAAGTCATTAAGTAATGACAACCACTTGAGGTTAAGACTCCACATCCACCAGAAAAGTCACGGTAATGCAAAATGTATTATTCTACAAACATCCTAAGTTTGTAACAGGAATATTTAAAATCTGTCCCCTATTTATCCCCCCCATCATTTAGGCTTTGTCCAGATATGATGCTCTAAGAGGTTGAGAGGTGGGATCACAGCTCAGGAGCCTGACTCACCCTGGGAAAGGACAGCTCACATATGACAACCACTGGAGTGTCTGTCAAACAGTAGTGACTGTGTCACTGCTAGGCCAGTTAATGGGATGTTGTCCATAGCCATATGTTACCTGTGAATATGAGTATGATACATGTTTGTCTTGTAAATCTAATAGACCTATATAGGGCATGTGCATAGTAGAGTACTGTTGCAGACACATGTGTTGAACTACATGTGATATACTGAATTAATAACACTCAACTGTACAGTGTTCTCTTGGACAATAAGCACATTTGTGACTGATATCCGAAACACATACACATATACTTGTGTTATGTCAGCCAAACCATTGACCTGTCTGTGAGCAATGACATCATAACATAATAGCCTACTTATGACTATTAGACATCTTCCAGGTTGTCCCAGTGATTTCAAAGCCTACTTTGCAATCAACTTACTAATGTATGGTGCAGCTATATTAATACAGTATCAGTACTGATGTCCCCTTTGCCACCCATTTATGTGTGCCATTGTCCAGAAGTCCTGCTGTAACAGATTGAGAAGTATGACTGAGCAGCAAGACTGTAAATACAGTGTGCCACACTAACAGAACAGAAATGTATACCAGGTAATCCCTGAGCAAATGTATTTATGGTTATTTTCAGCTGGAAGGCACAAAACTAATAACATGGGTTGCAAGCAGTCAGGAAGATAGGTTGTTCATGTTGCACATGTGTTTAATATCAGTGTCAGTGCATACAACAGACATAAATGTGTACAGCTACTGGTTGTTGCATTGCCCTGACACAGATATGGGTACTAGAACAGGCATGATTATCAGGTAGTAGTCGGAGAAGTGTCCGACTGTGTTATGATCCTCTGCCCATGTCTACCACTAACAGCTATATGAACACCTATATACAGTGGATATCAAAAGTGTGCACACCCCTGTTGGAATGCCATGTTTGTGTGCTGTATGACAATGAGACCACAGAAAATAATTTCAAAATGTTTCTCATCTGGAATGTGATCCATAACATGTACAATTCCATTGAAAAACAAACAAAGCTGTTTCAAGGAAGGTGAGCAACTATTGCCAAGTGAAGATGAGCCATGATGTTAGAGTCCAAACCAATATAAATGAATGCTGTAATCATCTCAACAGGTGCTTACACAACATATCAGTTTAAGGTTGTGCACACTCATTCAACTGGCTTATTGTACTGATTATTATTTCCATATGTTTTGCAGAACAGATTATGTTTCTAATTGAATTGTACAGGATATAGGTCACATTAAAGGTGAATTGTTTTGAAATGAGTTATTGTGCTGCCATGTTTCAATTGCACAAATACCATGCATTGTAACAGCGGTCTGTACATGTTATATCCACTGTAGATGAATGGACTCAGTGTTATCTGACCTGTAAAACCAGTGCACACAAAAGTAGACTAATTCCCTTTGGTGGACAGCAGCAATACACAAACCACATACTAGATTACCATATTGTCTGTACAAAGACCCATAGGTGCAGGCAACAACTTGGAAGCAAGTCAACCTCTATTTAAGCAAGCATGTAAGTTCACAGGTGACTCCCTGTAAGGCTATGACAACAAATCAGACATATCCACACCACCAAGCCCAATTGCAACAGTGTCTCCGTATATGTTGTCAGTCTCAGAGGCAACAACACAAGTCACCCTAAACTGGTGGTAAAGCACACCTCATACACACACGCCACGGATATAGGCAATCTGGATCAGACAGGTCAGGTGGGAACATCACCACCGTGACCACCTCATTTATATAGGGGAATATGCACATCAACTACACTCCTCCCCTCATCAATGGTGAACATGTACAGATTGCCTACTGATGGCAACAACAGCAAGTCTCCATGGGGCATCATAACATCACTGTCTGCCTCCTACATGAAATCTGGCATGTGCTCACAGCTCCATCACACACTGCAGTCAAACACAACTTGCCACCATCCACACACCATCCACATGGAAGATGGCCACTGTCATCCCTCTACACAGAAATGAATGGAGAATAGGGGATTATGCAATTAAATGACCAACATTGGTGGGGAATATGACACCTCAGGGCCAGAAGTGCAATGCTAGCTGATATAGCCATGATAGATTAGAGGGTTATGGTGTAGTTTGGATTATTTGCCAGTAATATTCACTGTTGATGTGCAATTTGACACCCATATGAGGTCATGTGACCTTTTTTCCTGTTTATGTCTTCCAGGTGCAATGCAGAGGCCTCGTCTCTCAGCATTTACAGAGGCTGAAACAGAGATAATCACACAAGCAGTCATACAACATTATGCTTTACTATTTGGCAGGAGAGCACAAGATCTGTGGGAGAGGACCGCCCTGTGGAACGATCTTGTCCACAGGGTAAATGATGGCATGCACAGCAGAACATATGAGCAGGTGCAGCATCGTGCCAGCAACCTCATCCACCATGCTCGTCAAAGGGCTGCTGCCATAGTAATGGACCAGCTAGCCACAGGTGGGGGACCAGTCATTCAGCCCCCACTGACACCCACTGAGGAGCTCCTCCCCAACCTTGGGGCACCCACCCGATGCATCACGCATAAATCTGAGGAAAGCATTGATAAGGTCGGTTGCACCCACACAATGGACGAGGATTGTGCAGGTAATGCCCCAATAGGGATTACTAGACTATTGTATGAGACATATTTGTATCTGTACAGTATCTACATGCATGTGCCAGGTCTGATTGCAGTTGTGGATTGGGATTTCTAATGCACAGAAGTGCAAATCTATGGTGTAGGACAGCAAATTTTGTAGTATTGGGTGCTGTACTGTAAATGTGCAGACATGCTGCATCCATCCTTTTCCAAGGGCACATGTGAGTCTGCTGACAATACCTCTCTCCCACAATTACATAGGTCACTCTGGTCTGCATATGGGACAGCAGGCTGAAGCTGGTAGTTATGGAATTGTTCAGTTGTGCTTTGGCAATACCCCAGACATGTGGAGGGCATACAAGTTACCATGCACACAACTATGACTAATAGCCATATTGCTTTATGTGCATGTTCACTTGTGGTGGGGTAGTTGTATTGCATCACAGTGGTCACCACAGGGGACTATCTGAAGAAAAAGTAAGCTTCCTGTACCATACCTCACAACCTGTCAGTGCAAGACATCTCAACAGACACCAGCAAAATGTGTTGAAGAAACAGACTAAGGTAGGAACATGTGTGAAACATTACTGGTATACAGTGGATATAAAATGTGTACACATAGTTGTTTAGATGCCATTTGTTTCTGATATATACTGATTGAGACCACAATATTTCAGTCCACACATTTCCCTACCTTTAATGTGACCCATGACATGAACATGTCACTTGTAAAAACCAAACATCTGGACTCAAGTATTGCACCTACAAGCCTGGACAAGTGTGAGGGTAGCAGACATTGTATCAGTATGCTGTGTCAGTCTGGTATGATACCTGATGCTCCCATATGTGTCAGTACACTGACTGTGGCCTACTTGGCAACTATATCACATACTTGGGCATTGTTAAGGCAGACAGAACACTAATAGGTTTCAAAAATCTGGATGTTCCAGACACATCTATACAGATGACTGGAATGGCCTCTACAATGGTTTCACATGCTGCATGTGAGGCAGATGCCATTACCACACTGTATAAAGTAATGGCATCAGGAAGTGGTCACCTGCCATATATGGTACACACACACACACACACACACACACACACACACACACACACACACACACATAGACACACCAGCATTCAGATGAGAACTCCTACCTATCTATTTATGTCTACTATAGTGTTACACATTTATCAGACACACCACAGAGCTTACATAATTTCACCTCATTCAAAGGTACTTGTAATGTGAATGACATCAACAGGACTACTAAATTAGGATGAGTATGGTGTTACACAACTCAAAATGGTATAACCTTCACAGTACATGATTCTTACACAAAAACACACACACACAAGCAGTTGCCAGCATTGAGATTAGAACTCCTGCCTATCTAGTTATTTGTATTATGATGTTACACAGTTAGCAGACACACAACACAGCTTACGCAATCTCACCTTGTCCAAAGCTACTTCTAAGGTGAATGACAACAGTAGTAGTAAAGTACAGTGGGGGAAGTGTAATGGGTGGAACACAAATCAAAATGGTATAAGACACACAGTATCTGATTCACACACACACACACACACAGTTACCAGTATTGGGATCAGAACTCCTGCCTATCTAGTTATGTCTACTATAGTGTTATTCAGTTGTCAGATGTGCCACGGAGCTTATACAATTTCACCTAGTCCAAAGGTACTTCTAAGGTGAATGACATCAACAGGACTTCTAAACTGGAGTGAAGGGAAGTGTAAAGGGTGGTACACAAATCAATAATGGTATAACCCACACAGTACATGATTTTCTCTCTCTCTCTCTCTTTCTCTCACGCACACACACACACACACACACACACACACACACACACACACACACACACACACACACACACACACACACAGTTGCCAGCATTGGGATGAGAACTCCTGCCTATCTAGTTGTGTCTACTATAGTGTTACACAGTTACTGCACATGCTACAGAGTTTACTGGACTTCCAGCTGGCCAAAGGTGCTGATAACTGCACAGATGAGGTAAAGTATTACAGGTGGTAGAAAGTCTGCCTTCAGTTTCTACCGTACATCTTGCAAGTTCTTTCTGTCTTGCACTTCAAATAGCATTATAGCTTTGCACTTCAACAGGTTATTCTATCAATAAGTGTATCACACCTGGGAGCCATCAGCAGTACTTATTCATCATGGAATTAGCCCCAGTACTTACTACTTATGACCACCCCTCCTGGGATGATTGAAGTGCAGTTTTCTGTGTTTTCACCCATTAACCTGGTGCACTTGTCCATTCTGAGGCACTGTTGCAACTGCCTCATGTACACAGACAACCCTCTCCTCTTAACTCCAAACACTCAGAACAGTGAGAGTTACCCCATATCACCAAATGTGGACATAAGCACTCTCCAGCAAAGACTGGACTAGCTGGTCAAGAGAATGAGATCAACACATGCACCACACCATGTGGACCACATAGCTCGCCACAACACCCACTATGACAGCCTTGACATACATTGAAAAGTCACACACACCTTCACA
The DNA here is from genome assembly GCF_019279795.1 of Protopterus annectens. Lineage (NCBI taxonomy): Eukaryota > Metazoa > Chordata > Ceratodontiformes > Protopteridae > Protopterus > Protopterus annectens. The sequence continues at coordinate 994,047,840 of NC_056744.1, forward strand.
GAGGCACTCAATGGACATTTACACAAACAGCACAGACCAGCAAGACAGACACCCACTCAGACATAATGACAAAGCACGGGCCAAAGGACACATATGTCACCTACACAGTGTGCCCTCAACCTAAGCTAATAAGGATGACCACATTGCACAATACAGTGATCATGGGTGACTCAGTACTGTGGCACATAGATGTCCCACTCACTATGTTGATAATGGAGGAGATAACAGACAACTATGTATCCTGTGCCAGCATCCAACACATGACACACCCGGTGAGACCACTCCAGAACATCTGCAAGTATCACTCTGTCATCATCCATGCCGGTGTGAATGATCTGAGACACACCTCCCTGGGCTACATGACAAGAGACATGGTTGAACACTCAGATTATGTGGTCCACACAGGTGTGACTGTAGCCCTGAGCAGTATACTGCCATCACCCAGAATGATGCTGCAGTACTATCAACAGATAATTGACTGCAACGTTGACAACTCAACACTGTAAAACTCTACTGTCAATCATGTGCAGACAGGTGATCTGCTGTGGTGACCCCTAACTGGGAAAAGAAAAGCTGAAAGAAGAAGCTGTGAGTTACTGCACAATGCTGATTCCTATCCTGACACAACAGATATTGGCCACAGTCTTACCAACACAGACAATGCCAGCTTTACCCCTCCCCTCCAAGGGGACAATCACAATCGCAGATGAATCCCAGGCACCTATCATTACTGCAGGCCAGGTTAGACCTGCATTGTCCACAGCCAAGGATACAACTTCAATGGAACCCCAACATATCCGTGGCTGTGTTCTACATGACATACAAGGAGACCTGGCACCACATCTGTGTGCCCTGGACAGTCACAGCCTCACCTCAGGCTTTGTCCTTCCAGAATGTTACACTTCTACAGTCATCCCTCTCCATAAAGGGGTAGCATCTACCGACTCTGGGGATTATTGGGCCCTTAGCCTGACAAGTCTACTATGTATGGGTATGGGCGCATCATCAGGGGCCTGATTGACCAAGATATGGGTGATCTCCTAACTCTGGACCCCACACAGTTTAGCTTTGTGAATGGCAGATCATGCCTACTCAACCTGGTTGACGTCTTTGAGTGAGTAACCAGGGTTATGTATGATAGTAAGGCACTGCATACAGCCTACCTCAATCTGACCAAGGCTTCTGATACCATTCCTCAGTCAGGAATTATTGGTAAACTATATCAGTGGGTGGTTTGTAAATTGGTTCACAGAACACACATTGTGACAGTGGCAAACTCCAAGTTAGACTGGCAAGCAGTCACGAGTGGGGTCCCACAGAGATCAGTACTGGATAGTGTCCTGTCCAGCATCTACTTTTCAGGAGTCCAGCCCAAAACAGAGGAACTCTGGCTAACCAGGTTCACAGAGGACTGCAAGCTGGGAGCTATCATGAGCTCCACAAGTGATGCAGGCATCCTACAGAAAGGCCTCACTGAGGCCGATGAGTGATATGGAAACCATAGCCAGAAGATTAATACCACAAAATGCACCATCATCATCCCCTTTGGTAAAAGACTCAGTTCCCAGTAAATTCCACATCAATGGGAGCCCAATGGACACTGTAGGCATTATAACAGATCTGGGGACACAGGTTAGCAGCAATGTCTCCTTCAAGCACCACATTGCCACTGTGGTCAAGGAAGTCCTTCTATATGGCACATTGCATTACTAAGGGTTTTCCATCCAGGAAGACAGAGTTAATGATCTCTGTCTACTAGTCCCCCATTAGACCACTCCCCAAGTATCATGGCACATTTTCCATGGATCTCACTAGACACCTGCTACAGCTGGGGAAGTCACAAAAGCACCTCACAAAGGGGTACCTAGGCATTAAACTCACATCCTACACAGACAGACTCAGCAGACCCAAGCTATTCTCTGTGTCATATCACCTAATTAGCCACTATCTGTGCTTGACTTACAAAGCCATGTCTGATCCAGCTGGTTTAGAAATGCTACATATAAATCCATCCACACCACCTACTATAGAGATTTCTACTTCAGTGCCACAATCACCACAACGTGCTTGTGAGACAGGTCCCTCACCAAGAGACTGCACATGCCCTGGTATACACTTCCCATACATGTCATGCAGAGCACCTGGCTGACCTTGTTCCAGAGAAATCTTGATGACTGGATGGGCAATAGACAGTTCAACCCAAGGATCACTGCAGTGGCTATACTTGATACAGGCATTGGGATGTAACATCAGATAGCACAATGGCAGGGCCCTTCTATGTGCTAAGCTTGTTAAGGCTCCCAGGCCATTACCTACTACACACTTGTGAACCTATAAAGGGAATGACATCAGCAGGACTGATAAAGTTGTGCAGTGGGTGCTTAACCTATCAAAATACGTTGTCCTACAAACAGACACACACTTACCAGATGTGAGAGTAGAACCCCTACCTAACTAGTGATTTGTACTATAGTGTTATACAGTTACCACATGCGCTACAGAGCTTACTGGGCTAAGTGATAGCCAAAAGTGCTGATATGGGGAATGACATCGACAGGACTGATAAAGTAGAGCAGTGGGAGGGAAACATATCAAAACATTTTTACTTAAAAAAATACATATCCGCACATTTGCCAGAAGAGTAGAACCCCTGCCAAACTTGTTATTTGTACTATAGTGTAAAGCATTTATCACATGCACTACTGACCTTACAGGGCTGACAGCTGACCAAGATTGCTGATAAGGGACTGACATCATCTGGACTGATAAGGTGGGGCACTGTGAAGTGTTGTGGGTGGGAATGACATAAATCTGTTTCACCTATAAACAGACACACAGCTCCCTCAGTTTTACACACACACACTTCTACATTTGCCAGAACTGAGATTACAATTCCTGCCTAATTAGTTATTTGTACTATCTTGTTATGCAGTTATCGTATGCACCACAGAGCTTATGGGTTAAGGCCTGATGGAATTCACTTTTAAGATTACTTATATCTGCAGGACTGCTAAAGTGGGGAAAGAGAAGGTGTACTGGGTTTGAATGGACCCAAAAGCTTATAGATGTGACCACACACACACACACACACACACACACACACACACACACACACACACACACACACATACACACACACACACACACACACACACACACACACACACACACACACACACACACGCATGCGTATACACACACACACACACACACACACACACACACACACACACACACACACACACACACACTGTTATATTTGCCATGACTGTGATTAGAACTGCTACCTAACTAGTTATTTGTACTATAGTGTTATGCAGTTATCGCATGCACCACAGAACTTATGGGGCTGGGACTAACAAAAGTGACTTCTATGGTGACAGACATCTTCAGGAATCCTAAGGTGGGGCAATGGAAAGTGCACTGGGTGGGGAAAGCCTGTTCATTCCTAGATCCTACTGACATTTCTCTAAGTGTATGAGCATGCCCAGTGTGCCCTTCTATAGTACATGTGGGACTCCATTCCAGGGATTGTTGTACTCCAGTCCAGTTTGTTTTGTGCTACGGCGATACTTGTCAACCTGCTGGTGCAGGATATCTGGAGATCAAATTGTGGGGACAATGGGCCATACAATGATTGTGACAATTTCTCTCAGTAATGTATGGGTTGCAAGGGTTACAGGGCTGGTTTTAGCAGACATCTGTCATATATGCCATTTGACATTGTCATGTACTGTTTCAGTACCTGGTGACATACCTCCTCAGATCATCACAGTGATTTACCAGAGGAATACAGGATGGATGATGCACACACAAGGTTTATGAGCCAAATGCTATGCATTCTTGCACTATCATGCCTGTTGAGGGGTGTGCCTACTAGCAATTAATGACTGTTGCTGTAGAAATGGTGCAGCACCTTGGTGATATATTACAATGGTGAAATCTCTGCGCATTTAAGTTCTGGCCTGGTCTGATTTCTAGTCCACAGTTGGGTAATATAAGTCAGACAGGATCAGGGTGACAGGCAGACTCCAGATAGATTTGTAGGGGGTAGGATATGTGGGGTGTGTGTGTCCTGGACAGATATGTTTGCCTATAGCTACCAGTACTTTTCATTGGGCTCTCCTCAATGGCTGACTGCACTTGGAGGGTCTTGTGTGTGTCAGACTGGTTAAACAGCCTGGAGATGTGTGTCTGTGGCCCACCTCATTTTGCTTGGATGGCCACATGTTGGGGTCAGGATGTTGCATAGGATGAGTGATCAGGGAGGGGTTTGTCATTCCCCATGGCTGTGGCCCAGGGTTCTGTGGGTGCAGACATGTCACCATCTTCCAGGGTTAGGCCTGCCTGCAGTGAGTGCATTTCCATGTTTAAACTCCTAGCCCCTGCCTGTGGGCTGAATGGAATATCACAGAATGTCCACATCCATGACTCATATATCATGTTGGTTACCCATACAAGTGTGGTTTTCCAGCAAAATTGTTTTGCAAGTCACTCAGGGTTGAAGTCAGATAATAGAGACAGTTGACATTGCAGTTTCAGACTGTACCCATCAGACATTTCATGCTACTATAAATCATTCCATCAACTTTATAACATTATTAGAGCAGTATTTCACAGGTGTCATTCTCTTTGGACGTTCATCACCCCATTATTCATGGCTTTGTCCCAAGTTCTGGCTCCCTGAGGCTGGCAGGTTTGCTCCTAGCAGTTGTCTGCATGGCCTTTCTTTGCATTTTGTGGACTGTGTTATGTTGGTGTTGTGGACCCCATGACACTCCTTAAAGGGCACTGTCGGTGAGGCATAGACATTTGTCAGAGGCCTGTAGACCAGGTGTGACAAATGTAGGCCATCTGCAGCAGGGCAGTATATTCTGATGATCATATGTTCCCAGGCTGCCAGCAGGAGACACCCCTGGGATGGCACCAGTAAGTTCACTGTGGGTGTTACTGACAATTGCTTTCTGTTACTATTGTGCCATCAGTCTGGGTGACAGCTGGATGCTGCTTAAGTCTAGGAATATGTTACTGAATTTCTATGGGACTATGCGGGGGTGACACGATTGTACATGACACACATCTGCACAGACTGTACTGATATTTGCTTAACATTTTGGTTCCATGTAACATAGTGGTGTTCCCTATCTTTCAGACTATAGGCATGACAGTATCAATCACATGTCAGATTGTTCTGGGATAGACATTTGTAGTTTCAGACTTCTTACCTTTCAAAGCCATACTACCACTGCCAGACCTAATGTGATATCACTGTGTAACACTCTGTGGGTGGGTATTTCATTGATGTTGCCATGTAGAGGCCTTTACCAGGCATTTCTGTATGGTTGTCTACAGTTGATCTGCTGTGTGTGGTTGGTGGCGGGTATGGGACCTCCATTTTGACATCCATGCATGTGTCCTATGACCCCCCCCCAAGTTATTTGGCTCACCATATATAATGCAGTGGTATTTGTCAACTAGGGTGGTACTGCATGGTGTGGGTAGAGCAGTACTAGAAATACACATCTTGCTATCCCACAAAGCTGTCAGTTGACTGCTGCCATCCCAGTTAGCCACCCCATTCAAGTATATGCTTGATCAATACCATAGCTATGATATAAGAAAATCCCACCTCATTATTTTAATTTGTTACAGAGACTGGCTTACCTTGTGCCTGCAGCTGTTGTGAGGGTGGAGCTTGAGGGCTGACTATGTTGGATGCATACAATACACTGCCTATACATGGTCAGGTATAGGTGGTGTGATGTTTGGCATCCATTTTATTATGTGTGTGAGTCAGAAAGAGAGAGAGAGAGAGAGATCAGTTCCTGGGGCCCTCAGTGTTAGTGTATGTGCTATGCGTTGCCTCTTTGCCAAGGCCAGGGCATACTAGGCACACCTCCATCTGCCTAAAGGGGCACGCTCAGGATGTTTCTCCTCCAAGTCACTCTGTGCCTGTGGAGGCCTTAGCAATGGTGGGGGGACTGTGTGGCCCTTCGCTATTTTGGTCCTGCTGCAGCTGTTTCCACAGGATCATATTGTGTAGCATGGCATATACTATGACCATGTGTGTACATGTGGCTGGAGAGAACTGCAAGGATCCACCGGATATGTCAAGGCAGCGGAACTGTGACTTCAGCATTCCAAATACATGCACTATAATGATCCTGGTTTGTGCGTGTGCCTCATTATGGCCTTCTTGTGTGGGTGTGTGTGCATTTCTGATGGGTGTCATCATCCATGTCTCCAGTGCATAGCCAGCATCCCCCACTAAATGGCCATATGGGATGTCCCCCCTAGCAAACCACTGATACAGCTGTGAGGAATGCCATATGTTGGAGTCATGATAGCTTCCAGGGCAGCCAGCACACACATTTATGATAATGCCCTGGGCATCACACATGATCTGGCAGTTGATGGAGTGGAACCCCTTGCGGTTTATGTTGACCCTACCCCAGTTACCAGCTGGTGCTTTGATGTGGATGTGCGTGAAGTCTATGGCAACCAGTACCCCTGGGTAGTCTGCTACATGGTGGAAGAGATGCATATTGCCAGTCAGCTCCTTATGGGTGCTGGGGAATTTAATGTGCTCCTTGGCATGTGGTCGCATGGCATCCAGGAACTGGAATGGTATCCTGGATGCAGATGCCTGTGACACCCCAATGATATCCCCAGTTGGTCTTTGGAAAGTACCTGTAGCTAGCATTCTTAGAGCTACACATACCTTGATATCCACTGGGATGGGTTCCCTTCTCTTTGTTCTGGATGTGAGGCGAGGCCGGCACAGCTCCAGAATTTGCTGCAGTATGTCCCTGTCCTCCGTGTAATGCCCTACTATCTCCATATCATGTAACCCCTGGTAGGTTACCCTGGGCCTGAACACTCTTCTCCTCATATGTCTGGGGCGGTTGTCAGCATTGTCCTCCTCACCACCCTTAGCCTCTTGCACATACATCAGTATGACAGCAACAGCTGCCCCTAACATTGTGTTAGTTTTGTCAGGTAAAATTTCCCCCATTTGTGTACACCAGTGGTGTAGAGTTTGTGGGAAGAAACAAACTGAAAGGTGTTTGCAAAGTTTATAGTGGTGTGCTGCAGATGCTACCTGTGTGAATGGCTGAGTATGATACATTCCACCTGCCAGCTCTATTACTTGTATTTGAGTGTCTCTATTTTGCTATTTCCCTTTTTTCTTGTTCCACTTGCAATTTCCTGTATTTTTTTATTTTTGTGGTTTAAATCCCAGTGCGCGCTGCACACACCCATTTACAGCCTCAGACACACCCCTTGCTTGCATATACACAGTGCTACCATTTCCTGTGTTTTTTTTTTTTTTACATCCTAGTGCACGCCGCCCAAACCCGTTTAGCTAAGTTAAATACATTTTAGCAGAAATGTCCCTTCCTGGACACGAGCACACTCTTCATTTCATGGTGTCAGACATTACAGCCTCAGACACACACCCCTTGCTTATCTGTGCTTAGTTAAGCACAAACCTGGGCAATACTATTCCAATGTGCTTACAGCAAGCATGACACACCCACTTTTGATGTAATTTACTTCTCATGCTTATACGGCCATATTAGAGCACCTACACTGTTAAGTGCAGTCTGATACTTAGAAGAAATTTGTGATTCAGTAATATTCCCCTCATTTGCATACCCCACTGCCTTACTCCATAGTTACTGCACTTACACTGAGCCTTTCCCCTTAGCAACCGCTGTTCCCTGGTATTGTTTTCATTCTGCATGCCATTGACTATAATGGCAAAATGCAGATTTCCCTGAAAATTGTTTTTTCACATTTTTTTTTATTTTCAGCACAATCCCGTTTGTGCGCTGCTGCCCTATGCTTAAAACGGCCGAGATCAGCCAAAAAAAAGTTTTATTTTATAAAAATTTAATTATTTTTCAATACAATGGACACATTGTTCACCATTGGTATGCCTATTAACTATAATACATGCTTTCGTTGGAGCTGTCATGCCTCCAATTTTTAATTTGCAGAAATCTGAATACATTTCTGCTTTGTACACTGTTCAGGCACAGACACTGCCTGCTTCTTGGATTGCTAATTCAGATCATTTGCATGGTTTTCACCAACAAGTGAGCTGATTAGCATACTGCAGGGCTTTCCATGCAGGAATAGTGTAGGGCTGCTCGTGCACATGAAAATGGGCTGTTCCTGGATCACTCAGCAGCCATATTCCATGCAAGAGTGGCTACACTGCTCCTGCACAGAATATTTACTTTAATGAGTCCCAGGGAATGACTGTATCACAATAGTAGTGTCACTACATTTGTGAGATATGTTAGCATGTCAAGGCCTTATATCATGTTATTGCTGCAAGGGATATGTGTGCCTGTAATTGCTATACTAAGGCAACAACATACAAAACATCATCTCATTCACTCGTGCCAGAGGACAATGCTTACTATATGTCATGTAAAAAAAAATGTAATCACATGTCATTACTCTGAATAAAAACATTGCTGTGTGAGAAATTATCATAACTTTTTGTAAGAGGAATCAACATCTATACATATATATTTACACAGCAGATGTGTTTGACAACAGTATTGGTGACGTGTATAGTCACAATAAGACTGACCCAAATGTAGTTTGAGCAGTAATGGCTGGATTTCAACTAACTACCTAATATCACAAGCTACAGATTAGAGCCTGAATTGCAACCACCACATAACATGTTGCATTACAACTGGGACAGTGCACAATTGAATGGATGACATCACCACTGTTTATTAGCTGGATGTGTATGTTAAAAAGTGGTTGAAGGGCAGATTAACACTGTGCAGCTACACATCATATATGTATTTGAAGAGTGGTCTACACAGAATGAGGGTGAAACACACACACACACACACACACACACACACACACACACACACACACACACACACACACAGCTGACCGCAAACATCCTACATATGTAGTTACACAACATACAAAGCAGAATATCAAAGTTACACACCACAGGAGAATTTACACTACAGTTGTGAAATACTGGTGTTATGGTAACATTATGTCATCATTGTGTGGCTAAAAATTTATTTTCCATGGGGGTACTAGGATTTGATAGTGTAACACTGTGCCACTTTAAATCCATCTCATAAGTGGAGGTGTACATAAGGGTCGTTGTGAGGTGGACAACAGTACATGACAGTAATCACAGTTACACTATTGAAGCAAGGATTGACTGCAACCACCCACTTCTCAAGTTACACAATCTATGCACACAGGAGAATATTGAGTACAAGTGAGGCGATGACATCAACAGTGTATTGCCAAGGAATTGTGTGCGGTAAAATGAATTGTACAGCCATCTGGAGTTATAAGAGTTGTCACTTTAAATATGAGTTTACCAATCCTGAATTAATTTACAGCCACACACACAGTTGTAAAAATTAATCACTGCTGTATTTGAATCTCCTACCTATCTATTGACACATTCTGGAGAATAGTGTAAGAAAAGTAAGCACCACAGAAGAAGTCTGACATTTAAAGTATGAGAGTGCTCTTTAAAAATAATTACCTCGATTGTGAGTTACAGCTGTACAAAAAATGTGGTTGTGAAAGGTGGGATAAGGAGATGGTGGAGTCATCTAGTAGTTTAACATTTTTTTCAGTGTCAAAGTGAATTGAACACATCTCTGTTAGAGGACATGCTGACTTGACTATAATCCCACGTACGTGCACACAAGTTTACCATATTGAGCATTGAACATCTACTGATTTAGTTACACAATCTAGAAACCATAGTATTACTTACAAGTACCACACAAGTCTGACTCTTACTGGTAGAGAGTCCACTTTTGACAGGATAACCTCATCAGTGTGTTGTAGAGAGGATGTTTTTGTAAAAAGCTGAATAAGGTAGCTGTGTCCAAAGTTAAATGTATTCTCCTCATGGGAAGTGGATACAGCATCAAGCATTTTACACACACACACACACACACACACACACACACACACACACACACACACACACACACACACACACACACACACACACATACACACACAGACACACACGTTTCCCATATTAAGCATTGAATATCCTCCCTATCTAGTTATACAATCTAAAGAGCACTGTATTACTCAAAAGCAATGCAGGAGTAATCTGATTATTAATGGGCAACAGTGCCCTTTTGACATGATGACCTTATCAGTGTGTTGCAGAGAGGATGGATAAGGATACTGTGTGCAAAGTTAAATGTATTCTCCTCATAGGAAGTGGATACAGCAACAAGCATTACACACACACACATGCACACACACACACACACACACACACACACACACACACACACACACACACACACACACACATACAAAGAGAGATATAGGGTGGAGGGGGGAAGATAGTTAGATCCATGACGTTAATTTATTCAATATAATTTTGGGGGCAATACATCCACAGTTATGACAATTTAGTATTTCACCCCTTTGCACATCCATATATGATGTTATGGTATGAATTTGGTACAAAATAGGGAAATCTCACTGCTAGGATATAAGAAGGAGCAGCCTTTCTTTCCTTATGAGGGACAGGATAGATGCATTCAAATATAATAGTTGCAATTATCTCCTTTGAATTGTTTCTGGCATATTATTGCTGTTAATATTTTATGAATACTATCCTGAATAAAACTAATTGCTGCTTCTGGGTAGTGCATCCACACACACAGTTAAGCTGGTGTTCTCATTGCCTAGTGCAAGCAAAAAGGGCTATCAAGGAAGGCATGCATGCTTGATATGAAGATTGAGGCATGCCTGCTCAAGATGCTAGTGACTGAGGGAATGAAAATAATTTTCTGGCTTGAATTTGGACCTGAATCATACTTGCTCCATGCCTGTCTGAGGCAAGTTAATCTCTCCTGGTGCACTTCATGGTTTACAGGTATTTTCTCTGCAGCTCAACAGTACAAAAAAGAAAAGAACTGTATATGAAAGCATAATGATTAAATGCATTGGCTGGCTAGATAATTAATGTCATATCATAGGCAGGTTATGGGTCAATATGCTTACACAACTGGGGGGGGGGGTGTTTGCAGTCCAAATTTCAGCCAGTGGCTTAAGAGTCCTGTTTGCACTTTTTAAGGCCACTATAGTGGTGATGACATTGTTATTCAGTGCATGGAGTGCCATTTGCACTGAAGACAGCTTTCGCTAAGCTATTCCAAGCCTCAGCCTTATACTGAAATCTGGTATAATCCCCCTGCAGTAGCCTGTGACTGTAGTGCTTCATGATGAGTGCCACAGATATGCTAGACTCCTCAGCATCCACCTCCGTGCTCTAAATTTAGCATCATTCTCTCCACCAGCCATGTCTGCAAAAGTCAAGCTAACAAGATATGTTTCAATTTATGCCCAGTTCAGATCTCACATGTAACTAGTTGTGTGCAAAGATGCACAGCCTTGCCAATTACATTTGCACAATTGAAACGTGGATTCTTTGGCAGACACATTGGCACTGCTTACATTATATAGAAATAGAAGTGTGAAACATGCCATGGAGCTTTGCCATGTATGATGCTCAACTTACTGACACAGGTTCCAGTGTTCTACTATGGTATGCTTAATGACATGGCTTTTAATTCTTGCAGTTTTGAAGGAGAAAGAGGATGGATTGCGACATATTGTGAGACTGGGGCTTATGCAATGTTAAAATATTGTTGTACCATCTAGGAATCAAGCTAGTAGGATAAAACATGCAAACATTTAAACTTAGCTTATTAATTGACATTGCCACAGGAGAACTGCATTTTAAGCATGAGGATACACTTCAGGGAACCTGTATATGTGTGATATTAATTAGTCATGGGAATGCTTTCCTATGCAAAGTCAGTATATCTGCTTGTAAATATATATTTAGATGGATGCAGTTGGATGAGCTGAGTAATACAGATTGGGGTATGTTATATACATACTTCACAAGTCATAACTGTCGTAAACACATAGTTAGGATATGTGATAAGTCATGATGACTATAAGAAAAGTGTTGTGCTTAACATGCATATGCAAGTGAATTTTATATGATATATCACTATCGTGTTTAAGAAATTGTATAAACATTAACTTGATGTTTTATCTGAAGCATTAATGACATATGCTAAATAGAAAACATTAGTTATGCAAGCACTACTGATACATTGTTTGCAATAAACATGTTCAACATTATCATTTCTCTTTATTTTTACAGTCCTAATCAAAATGTGAAAAATAGGATTTTGACATTATTTGTCAAAGTACATTTTCACTGGTTTTGAACTCTTAATGACCTGTGTTCTTTATCTGAGCTTACTACACTTACACCTTGTGCCACAGAGATAGGTATGTGACAGGTGGAATTTCTCCAATTCATACTGTACAGAGTGCTGAGGAAAGCACACTGATGTCTGGCACATTTGTGCTACAATAGGCAGCCTAAACCATGTTTGCATGCTGCCAAGTGGAGAGCAAATGCAGATTAAAAACAAATAAATAAATATTGTGAATAATTGAAATGTGATCTCTAAATATGATTTGAACAGTGCATCATGTGCTTTATTTCTCGCAATTAACTTAATTTGCACCTTCTATGCAGTCATTACTATCCATGGCTCTGAGGGCAATGGACCACCTTTAGGTATATTTGTGCTCCATAGGGCATCATAAATTTAATATTTCACTTTTTTCCTTTTAGGTAATGAACTGTGCTGAGTGGAGAGCAAATAAAAAAAGGAATTAGAAAAAATATATGATAGAGAAAAAAAAGCTGACAGTAAATTAAATACAATCAGTGGGTATAAGTAGCAATGACAAAAGCAAGAAATGCATTCAAGTGAAACAGTCATCCTTCTCACATCCATATCTCTCAACCTGGAAACATCAAAAATCTGGACAAGGCCCATGAAAAATAGGTACAAATCTGCACACTGATTAACATATAATTTGCATGCATAATTACATAACCCCACCCACTCCAGTGGAATTATGGGACACCAACTTTCCAATGCAAACTGAAGAACAGATAACCAAAGTATTACACCAGAGTCCCCCTGCAGCCATTCTAATGTTCCATTATATGGCTATTTCACGCCATTTACCATAAACACTAATGTGTGCATACTGCTTTATTTCTACAATGATTATTTGGATTTTATTTTTACATTTTACAACACAATGCACAAACACTAATAGGCATCTGCTAAGCAAAGCAATACTGTCTCACAATGAAAATAGATTTGGCATTAAAACTTCTCTGCCCTTGAAACTCACATTTATTGAAACAGCATTGAAACCCACACCACATCCAAAGAAAATGCATCTGACCAGTGGTGGATAAAGATTACCTTTGGGCTGTTTTCAAATCATTGGCCCCTTGCACACAAAACAAGAAACATGCACATGTTTTTTCTTTGATACACCTTCCTGACTTTATTAAATTATATTCCTTGTATAATACAGCACACTTGTTAGACTTAGCACATTTTAAATGTATTGTTTGAACATTTTTCCAGTAGGCTGTACTGTAGGCAATGAAACAAAATATATGAACCAATAATGACAGAACTGCCAAATTCAGAACATTTCCTTCATAAAAGTCTACGTCCACACCCACACTATAAATAGAATGACAGTAGTGTAAGCCATAGGCATCTTGCACAGCTTCTCACACTTATTTTCAATTTCAGGGTTTCTTTATTGGGGGGGGGGCAAAAGGTGAAAAACCATTAGCACATTTTAAACATTGCTTGTATAATTTTGGAAAGTTGATAGAATAAAATGTTGTGTTACCACTATGCATTTCACTGGCAAGTCTTGAACTACAGTCAGTGCAACATACCACTACAGTCAGTGCAACATACCACTATGTCAACTCAGCAGTTTCCTGAAAGATAGGAAGACTGAAACTTAAATGGCTATCATTTAGTGAATTCAGTTCTTACTTCTCACCATAGCTCTCAACTCTTAGCACAAAAAAGCCTGAACAAAGCCAATAATGGGGGAATACAGCCCCAAAATAGGGACAATTTTCAATACTAATCTTATAAACTTAGAAAATTGCTATAATAAAAGGTTTTGTGTTACCATTTATTTTCTGAAGAATGTGAAGTCTGAAATTCAAATGCCTGTCTATTTAATGAATTTAATTCTGCAGTGATTTGCCACAAAAATCCTGAAAACTACAAATTTTATGAGGAACAGATCAAAAATGAGGCACAAATTCACAAGTGGTGGTGGTTAGGGACTTTAGGCTCTTTTTACCTTTACCCAAGGCACAAGGTTTGAGCCTGAGTACCTCTAGCCACCAGGTGTATTCAGTTGGGGGCATTTATACACATACACACACACACACACACACACACACACACACACACACACACACACACACACACACACACACACAGAGGTTCAGATAAATACAAGGTTTCCTGTGTTTGTTTACATTTATTAATAGTCATAATGTACATATTATAGTTCAGATTTAATTCTAAAATATTTTACCGCTCAAGTAGGTACAATGCTCCTAAATTATGGACTATGCCAAGAAGTATTAAAAGCTTCAACTCAAAGCTGAACAATGTCAACATTTTCATTGTTAAGTGCTTTATAAAGCTTACATTTGATTTTTTGCATAATGTGTGGTGTTTACTGACATGGCCAAGACATCTGCTTTCATATTTGAATCAATATTATGAAGCAATACTGGATCAATTCCAAAACAGGAACTAGGCAACCAGAGATATATCCATTTAAAATGAAGGATAAGACATTTCAGGGCACTGAAAGACAATTTAAAATCCTAGAGGATATTCAGCTTAAATTATCTAGACATACAGCAATAAGTCAACATTTTAAATATTTAACATTTATATAAAGCCAGGGAGCTTTAATATGTCAGGCAGATCAGTCACCCTTCCAAGTACCATCACCAGAAGCATAAATGATACTGTATTTAGCCAGACTGTTTCTAATGGGTTAGCAAGGAACTGAACAAATAGCAGTTCATTTTTAATGTACAAAAATATAAATGCATGTATGTTCTAAGAATAGTATACATGTAACTTAAGGTTTGCATGAATATTAACTGTATTTACTGTCACTTGTGATAAACTAGAATACATCTTATAAAACTGAATTTAAAACATTATGGCATTACATTATATTTAATGCTAGTTACTTCAATGCCTGTGAAAGCTTACTTGCACCATCTGTAATAATTAAGAAGTAGTAAAACATCTCTTCTCTTTATTCACCCATAGAGAGTGATGACATCATCTGTGTATAGCTCATTGCTTCAAAAGCTAAACTGTTGCTTGACAGAAGAAAGTCTGCATAACAGGTTAACAAGGCTGACAGCTTGCTTTTCATTGTTTTTGTTTTTGTTGGCCGGTTTCCTACTTTGGGATGTATTTCTAATTCCTTCCTCTTCTTTTTAAAATACAATCTTCTCCAAATGTTTCAAAGTTAAATGATATGAATCTGCTTCAGGGAAAATCGAGTTGAAAGGCTGAACAGTAAAAGCAAATCTCCAAACAAACAAGTCTGTAGGAGTCAGAGCACCTCACTTTTTTATTAAAATAGATAAGCGCTTTTGTCTTGTCTTTAGTTTAAATGAGACTTCATCTATATTAAACTAAAGATGAGATGGAAGCGCTTATCTATTTTAATAAAAAAGTGAGTTGCTCTGACTCCTATGGATTTATTTGTTTAAAAATCAAGTTGATATTATGACTGATGCAAGTAAGCATATGGTTGCATAATTTATAAAGCTGCAAATCTTGATATACCAATCCAAATGTTATTTATTTATTAAGGGCATACTTCTATATGTGTAGATTGTACTTCCCTATGTGTAAATTGCAATAAACAGGTTTGTGTAAGACTCCACAGCTCCAAAAGCAGATGTTTAATTCCTGTGCAGTCTGTTCAATTCAACACACTAGGCACAAATGTTAACAGCTATGAATGACAGATTAAAACAACTCACAGCACACAAAATGACTTCCACAGTTAAGCGCTTTCATCTAACACAATGTAAGGCTTCATGAAGCCTGACATTGTGTTAGGTGAAAGGTCTTAACTGTGGAAGTCATTTTGTGTACTGCGAGTTGTTTTAATCTGTCGTTCATAGCTGTTAACATTTGTGCCTAATGTGTTGAGTCGAACGGACTGCACAGGAATTAAACATCTGCTTTTGGAGCCGTGGAGTCTGTGTATTTCCTTTTTTTCTTCTTGGTTCATTCTAGGTTAGTTAAATGGCTGCAGATCTACAATTTGTGTCACACACACACACACACACACACACACACACACACACACACACACACACACACATTGTTTCCTTAAGCAGCTCACCTAATAACTCCAACAAAGCAGCAGTCGTCGTTTTTTTTTTTTTTTTTTGTGGGTCTGATGAAGTTTACTAATGCAGTAAATGAAAAGTGCTTAACATAAGATACAACTCTTTCTTTATTCCATAGCCAATATTGTGCTTGTTTTACAGTAGTTTGTGCAGTTTTACTTCATTTTTTCATTTATCCACCAGCAACCTCCATGCAAAAGCAAAAAAAGCCAAAGCATTAATCCAGTGACAACAAACACCCAGCCAAAGGTCTGCAGCAGTTGTTCATTTCATTTCCACGCTAGAACCATTCAAACAGCTGGAAAGTACACAGCCAAAGCTCTGCAGCAGTCTTTTGCTTCATTCAAACAGCCAGCTGGAAAGCACGTGAGCCCTCTGGAATCATGGCAGCCCATTATTTGGACCCCAAAACTCGGTAAAAACCAAGTAAATCGGTATGGTTGGGATGATGCTCACATCTCATTGCAACAGCAGAAATGTACTTTGTGGAACACAGTATCTGATTTGTACTTAATGACAAATAATGTGAAAGTGGACAGACAGCAGCTCACATATTATTAACCATAATGACAATATTTGATTTTTAAACAACACAATGGTATCACAAAATGCAATGAAATATGCCACCCTCTGTAAAATTATCAGTTAAATGGATTCAAACCATGCATCAGCTGTCCTTTTTATGTAAAATCACTGTACATACAGCTTGTGTCACAGAGAAAGTTATTTGACAGGTGTATTCTCTGCATTGAGTACTATCCTGAATGCTGACCGATGAGCAATGTCACCAGGCTGGTCTGTACTACATAAGGCTGCCTAAAGTAAAATTTTCACTTTTTCCTTAAGCCATGAAAGTTCATTTTGTACTGTCAAGTGCAGTGCAAAAAGCATTTGCAAAAAATTGATTTAGATAATTTGAAGGAACATGAAATTAATTACAGAATAAACCTAGCAACTAGCAGAGCTACTACTGCATTACACTGACACATTCAACCTTTTCATCTTCTTGTCGTATCATTACTTTCATGTATGTCTCATAATATCAGGACTTAAGGTAATGCCATGAGAATGGAAAAGAGGACAGGTAAAAGCAAAAATTATTTAATTTTTCACACAGCACACACAGCTAATATTGGCATCATTTGTCACTACTGACCTAACTTGAGTATCCCACCTCACCACATTCATAAACCAAAATGTATGCCAAGATTTATTATGACTTCCCTCATTAAAATGATTTGTGAACAGGTTTTGAACCCTGCATCACTGGTGCTGTTTTGCTAAGCTCAATACATTTACATATTATGCCACAGAGATAAATGAGCATCAACTTGAATTTCTTCAGTCAATGCTGCCCAGAGTGCTGAGGAAAGTGCACCAGTGCCAGTCTCAAGTGTTCTCTTGATGGTATTCTAAATAAAACTTGTCAGTTTTTACCTTGGGCAGTGAACTGCTGTTGAGTGTTACTGATCACTGAAATGGAGAGCAATGCCAAATGGCACACAAATGATCAAGGAAAAAAACACTGTCTGAAACAAATACTTGACTTGCACATTTCTAATGTTTAATCAACTTTGTTACTTGCAACATGAATCTATATGGATTTGAACCCTCAAACCATGGTTTAAGAACAATTATTTAAGATTATTTTCAATTTTGGATGGACAAAAACATATATTAGCAAGGGGGGAAAGTGTTTAGATGTATTCAGAATGTCACATTGTATCAAGCCACATTGAAAGTGCAACAGAACCAAGTTTTGATAGTTGTCCTTTCTCATTTGCCAGTAAATGTCTGGATATTTGGGATATTGCCAACAGTTAGGTTACCCATGTACTATCACTATCTTAAAGAGTAGAAATACTGCAGGTGTATTCCTTTCTTTTTTATGGTGCCTTATTCCCTTTTCTTTGCTTTCTGGATAGCAATGTTATCTGATTTTTATTGCATATGTTATCTGTATCAGTCCTTAATGTACTCCCTTGAATATGCACAACATTTCTTAGTAAGAGGCAGTAACTGTGGTTATAAAAATGGCATCTGAATGTTAGGAATGTTGCTCTTAGTAAATATACTTTCACACTTTTTGGTAAATCTCTAATCTCTGACATACCTTCAGTAAGTATACATCAAAGAGGGGAGACTGTGAAACACTGATTATTGTTGCAATCAGATTAATCATAGACACTTGCAAGTCAGTAGCAGTATACAAAATAAGAACACAATCACTGGTACGTTTGATGAAACTCTTTTAATTCTGGTACCTCGGCCTTCGCCTTCTCCTGGAATACATTTTACAAAATCAAACACCACCCTTTTTGTATTACATCTAATTAGATTATTAGTACACCAGCCCTTCTTCAATAATTTAATTACCTTGGGTTGTTCACCCAACCATATAACTTGCATCTAAAAACATTTTCTAACTTCACTTGCTTGCATAATGCCTGACTTCATTAAATATCAAATATATATAAACATCTTTATACAAATTTATTAACATTTTTTTACTTGATCTTTTATATTTTTAAATAAATACTTCTATATAAATAATACTAATGAAACATTGCTTTTATAAAATGCTTTGCTTTTGAAACAAATATTATTATTACAAAATTCATTCTACATGTATTTATCATTGAATTCCTTTTACAACATTCCCTATTTCTGGGAGATATGTGGAAATAATAGGTTCAAATTTCCATATTCATTCCATTGGGGAACAAGGTTTTATAATTGAGAATAAACCTGGACTCCATTTGTAACAATCTTTCACGAAACACAGTTTCATTACCAAATACATTAGGCCTGCCCAATACACAAAATACAAACCCCTCTGGGACCCCCTTATGTTGCTCGCAAAAATGTTTCCCTACCGGACTTTCCATTCTTTTATTTTTTATATCACCTAAGTGTTCAAGAATCCTAAGCTTTACCTTTCTTGTTGTTTGGCCTATGTACCATTTCTGTTTCACACATCTGCATCCTATGATATATACTACCCCTGTGGAATTGCAATCATAATATTCAAGGGCCCTATATGTGACATCATTTATTTTAATGCCATCCAAACTTTTGACCCGACTACAAATCTTGCAATTTCCACATCTGAATGTTCCCTTTCTAATGCTCTTTTTAAATGTGCTGATGTTTCTGAAGTTCAATGTTTCCTTTAAATTTGGATACCTACTATATGAAAAGGTGACTCTTGATGGAAAAAGTTTTCCTATTTTTTCATCTCCACTGATAATGGGCCAAAATCTCATCACTGCCTCCCTTATTATGTCGGAAAATTGTGAGTATCTGGTTACAAAAAACATATTGTCACCAGACCTATCTCCCCCAAGATCAAGATCAAGCAAACTAGAATCCAAATTTTCATTTCTTTCATTCCTAAACTTGCTCCTTGTTTCAGATGACTTCCCAAGGCCTAGATCACATTCTACCCTATTTCTAGACAATTTTATATTTTCTTCGGAATATCCCCTACATTTAAGTCTTTCTTCAACCTTATTAAATTCACTAGAAATTCTTTTACTCTCTGAAGTGTGTATTCCTATACGTTTAAATTCACCAAATGGTAAGGACTTAAGCAGAGAATCACTATGCATACTTGATGCATGTAGAAAATTCTCAGCTGCTGTCTTCTTCTGGTATGGTTTGTATTGTATTTTATTATCTGAACTCAAATAGATCTCCACATCCAAATATTGGATGCTTTTTCCCCCAATGGTATGGGTAAAATCCAACCCCCAAGAGTTCTCCCCAATCTCTGAGACAAATTTCCCAAAATCTTCTGAATTTCCCCTACACAAGAACAACAAATCATCAATGAATCTCACATATTTTACTACCTTGTTCTTGTAAAATTCTGAGGGGAAAATAAAACAATTCTCAAAATGGGCCATGAACAAAATCGCATATGAGGGTGCAAATGCTGCCCCCATAGCTGTGCCCTCTTTTTGCAAAAAATGTCTCCCTTCAAATTCAAAACAATTGTGGGTTAGACAAAAATCCAACAAACTGAGAATAAAATATGTTATCGGTCCATCCCCCAACATTTTTTCCACTGCTTTTAAGCCCTGACCTCTATTAATGCTGGTGTACAAGGATTTTGCATCCACACTCGCCCAATAAAAATCATATTCCCATTTGATGTCTCTTACTTTTGTACACACCTCATTGGTATTTTTTACATGTGATTGTACCCTTTCCAAGTAACATTTTAACAAGGAATCCAAGAATATTCCTACATTTTGCAAATAGCCTCCTTTACCCGAGACAATAGGCCGTCCCGGTGGGTTCCTGATATCCTTCTGTGTTTTAGGAATGATAAAAAATCTAGCCATCTTGGGATTTTTTACGTACAACTTCCTTACGTCAGCAGATGACAGAAAACCTAACCTCTCTCCCCTTTCAAGTAGTTCCAATAATTGTGAATTATATTCCTTAAATGAATTGGAAGACAATTCTACATATGTGTTTGTATCCATCAATAAATCCAAGGCCATGGAATTGTATTTTTCCCTTGATAGAATCACCCAGTTCCCTCCCTTGTCAGCCTGAGTGAACACATACTGATCATTAACATTCTTTAAATCTAATAAAGCCTTCCACTCATTCCTGCTTAAGTTATATTTTTTCTTCTTTCTACAGTATTTTTTATGTTCCTCCTCAATAGTTTTTAACAGTGTTTTTTCAAACACATTTATGGCCATATTTCTCTTAGGTGGCATAAATTCACTTTTATAAGGTACTTTGGGAACTGTCAATCTTCCATAACCGGTATTAAATGCAAAACTCCCCTCATTTTCACATGCTTCTTCCTGTGCATAAATGTCAACCAATTCGTTTTCATGTAATGTCATGTTCAACAGAGAATTGTCCAAACAATCCAAATTTACAAAGTCATTGTCATTAACAACATTATAATTGTTATCATTGTTTGAAAAAAACTCTCTAAGATGTAATTTTCTACAAAACTGTCTAACTTCTAAAGAAACATCAGCCAAAGAAGAGAAACATACAGGTACAAATTTGATGCCTTTAAACAACACTTGCTTTGCACTCTCGGAAATATTTAAATCTGAGATATTAAGAATGTTAAAGCTCTCACCTTCACAAATGTCCGTATAAGAGAGCAAATTGGGTCCACACTCGGGCTGTAACTCGCCCTCATTCACACAGTCTGGGTTTGAAACACTTCTTTCTTCCTCATTTACTCTCACCACGTTGTTATCTTCTTCTCCCCTTATTTTGAAAGCGGCGCCCTCTTCCTTTCTGCTGTGCCGACAACTGATCCGAACTGCCTACTGCTCCATTCACTTCTGGTGATGTCTCCTGTTCTGCATTCAAACTCTCAAAAGAAACGCTTTTCCTGCTGCTGGATTCATCTGCTGAGGATGCCGAAGTATCTCCGATACCAGATCTCGACCCGCTTCTGATGTCACGAAAAGTGCCTCGCCTCTTCTTAAAGTTGTACTGCCAGGAAAACAGCTTGCCTGTATCATGATCTTTAACATCACGGAGGTATTTCCTTTTCTTACGCGAAATTACCTCCACTTCAATTTTGGAGACTCTATTTTTAATTTCAGCTAGATTTTTGTTAAATATGGCAACCGTGCTCTCCTCAATGAGTCTCTCTTGTAAATGAAGTATAGAGGCACGAGCTTTCTGTAAAGTTCTTTCGTTTCTTTTTACAAGCACACTTAACCAACCTAGTGTGCATTTTAAAGATATATCTTTCCACTCTAAGGACAAATCAGCCTCGTCCTCAGAAAATTCAAAAGCAGGCAACCGCTCAACTCTCAAGCCCCTGGGCGTGATGTTAGAGCTAATGTATTTTTCAAGCAACTTTAAGTCATTAAAGGTTGTAACTTCCTTTACCATGGTTCTCTCAAGTTCCACATACCTCTCAGAAAAATCAGTAGCAACACTTTCCCATGGATCATTGGTTGCCATCTTTTCTTCCCTTTCCTTCCACATAGATGCTAAATTAACTGGTTGAGTTGACTGTGCACCCATACCAGAAGAAGACAGCAGCTGAGAATTTTCTACATGCATCAAGTATGCATAGTGATTCTCTGCTTAAGTCCTTACCATTTGGTGAATTTAAACGTATAGGAATACACACTTCAGAGAGTAAAATAATTTCTAGTGAATTTAATAAGGTTGAAGAAAGACTTAAATGTAGGGGATATTCCGAAGAAAATATAAAATTGTCTAGAAATAGGGTAGAACGTGATCTAGACCTTGGGAAGTCATCTGAAACAAGGAGCAATTTTAGGAATGAAAGAAATGAAAATTTGGATTCTAGTTTGCTTGATCTTGATCTTGGGGGAGATAGGTCTGGTGACAATATGTTTTTTGTAACCAGATACTCACAATTTTCCGACATAATAAGGGAGGCAGTGATGAGATTTTGGCCCATTATCAGTGGAGATGAAAAAATAGGAAAACTTTTTCCATCAAGAGTCACCTTTTCATATAGTAGGTATCCAAATTTAAAGGAAACATTGAACTTCAGAAACATCAGCACATTTAAAAAGAGCATTAGAAAGGGAACATTCAGATGTGGAAATTGCAAGATTTGTAGTCGGGTCAAAAGTTTGGATGGCATTAAAATAAATGATGTCACATATAGGGCCCTTGAATATTATGATTGCAATTCCACAGGGGTAGTATATA
This sequence comes from Protopterus annectens, assembly GCF_019279795.1. Classification (NCBI taxonomy): domain Eukaryota; kingdom Metazoa; phylum Chordata; order Ceratodontiformes; family Protopteridae; genus Protopterus; species Protopterus annectens. Next base: position 994,070,896 of record NC_056744.1, read on the forward strand.
TCATAGGATGCGGATGTGTGAAACAGAAATGGTACATAGGCCAAACAACAAGAAAGGTAAAGCTTAGGATTCTTGAACACTTAGGTGATATAAAAAATAAAAGAATGGAAAGTCCGGTAGGGAAACATTTTTGCGAGCAACATAAGGGGGTCCCAGAGGGGTTTGTATTTTGTGTATTGGGCAGGCCTAATGTATTTGGTAATGAAACTGTGTTTTGTGAAAGATTGTTACAAATGGAGTCCAGGTTTATTCTCAATTATAAAACCTTGTTCCCCAATGGAATGAATATGGAAATTTGAACCTATTATTTCCACATATCTCCCAGAAATAGGGAATGTTGTAAAAGGAATTCAATGATAAATACATGTAGAATGAATTTTGTAATAATAATATTTGTTTCAAAAGCAAAGCATTTTATAAAAGCAATGTTTCATTAGTATTATTTATATAGAAGTATTTATTTAAAAATATAAAAGATCAAGTAAAAAAATGTTAATAAATTTGTATAAAGATGTTTATATATATTTGATATTTAATGAAGTCAGGCATTATGCAAGCAAGTGAAGTTAGAAAATGTTTTTAGATGCAAGTTATATGGTTGGGTGAACAACCCAAGGTAATTAAATTATTGAAGAAGGGCTGGTGTACTAATAATCTAATTAGATGTAATATAAAAAGAGTGGTGTTTGATTTTGTAAAATGTATTCCAGGAGAAGGCGAAGGCCGAGGTACCAGAATTAAAAGAGTTTCATCAAACGTACCAGTGATTGTGTTCTTATTTTGTATACTCACTGAATTTTTGGAACATTGAAGGAGTGGAGGTGTTGTATTTAGACAAGTCAGCAGCAGGTAACATTTCCCATTACTCATCACTGTATTGCTAAGGACTGTATATGAAATCATGTAGCTCCTTATACCATGCTTACCTTCCTTGTACTTAGTGCAGATTGTGATATTCAGGAATGCTAATGATTTAACACCTAATTTTCATGCTCACAGTGTCCACAGGGCTGATTCTGCACTATAAAAAGATAATCATGTAGCTTCTTGTCAAGGTATGTTGCTGTTTTTTACATAATGCTTTTAGTGCAACACTAAGGATTAATTGCAATCCTCAGTGCAAACTATTTATTTACCTTTATGCTGTTTCTTTATCTTTAATGTTGGCATACCCCATATATATTATGTGTGCATTGCAAGAATTTGATACAGAATGCTATCTGACATGTATTTAGTAGGTTTTATTTTACTGGAATGTGAATGTTTATTGCAGATGAGTGTATTATAACTTCCCAGCAAGGTCAAGGTATTTTTACATTTGTTGGCACAAAGAAATGTTTAAAGTTTGTGATATCTACCTGGCTGCATTCCATAGCAGTAGAGAAAGCATTATAATAGTTTTGTAGATTTATACTTGTAGATTGTGAATTATTATTCTTAATGCTCTGATATATTACACAGTTACAACAACCTGCCCTCTGCATTATAGAGCTGTTATAAATTGTTGTTGTTAATTCATAAAGAATATTTTTGGGGGGACCTGTCCTAACTTGTGTTTAGTCATAGGGACCATTGCCTTTGAAGCTGTTGTGTTCATGACAGATGCATACATTTGTGCATAAATGAGTTCACAGTCATCATGTCTATGTATCATATATTTAATATCTTTGTTTTTGTTACATGTCATACAGACATATAGCACCCAAGAAGAAATATGTACCCAGCAAGCCCCAATTCATTGATGCAGATAATGAGGTCATTAGCCAGGCCTTATGTCACCATGGAGCTTTTATATTAGGAAGTGGTAGAGGTGACCAAATTGCCAGAGAAGGGATATGGCTGAAGGTAGTTGATGACAGCAATGCTGTTGAAGGGTACTGGATAAGTTACTCTCAGATATAACAAAGTGCAAACAATTTGATAACCTCTGCCTGCAATAGGGCTGCTGCAGTTGCCCAAAAACAGGTGGCTACAGGGTGTGGTCCTACTACAGAATGACCACTAACTGAAACAGAAACGTTCCTGCCCATTGTCAGAGATCCAGATAGCTTGGCAAAGGGTTCACACAGGATCCTTGATGATGGTGCTGATGTGGATGACAGACCCACAGTATCTCAAGTAGAACTTCCAGGTATGCAAACTACAAGTGTTGTTATATTTTTATGTGCATATATTTTACATGTCTGAAATATGCAGAGCCAAAGACAAGTTTTAGTCAGATGACACAGTAATAGAGAGAGATAGAGGGGGGGCTTTGGGTGGGAGAAATTTAACAGGTCATTAGATTTTTGTATGAGAACTTTCTTAATGTGCACATGTAAAGGGTATTGTTCTCTGTTTCTTATATAATTTGCATTGTGATACTTATTAACCTTATTTCCTTTCACTTCCTTACACACAAGGACATTGGGATTGCAGGTTGCAAGACCACCTGTAAATGGTAGGCACACATTTGTTTATTGTTATGACTGTATATAAAGTAGATTCAGGTCTAACTCAGTAAAATTTGTGTTGCTTAATTACTCATTATGATTTAACATACCTTTCATATAAGGAAATGTTTTGATCAATATTCTCTGTTTTTCTGTTTGTTTTGTTTATTGCTTGTTTATAGGTTCATAGGTTCATAGGTAAGTACTAGGCTATTGGCCCTAGGGCCTATACAAGCCTAGCCAAACACGTTTCCTGACTTTCCCACCCAAGAAATTATTTTCCTGTGTCCTTGTCAAGCAGAGCCACAGCAGTGATTCCCAGGGTGAATTTCCTATTACCCATCCAATTGTCAAGATTTCTCTTAAAGGGGGCTAATGAGGAGCTTTGCCTGACATGAATGGGCAGCCTATTCCAGAGCAGGGGAAGTCTCTGGGACAGGAATTTTTCCCTCCACCATGTTTTGTTTATTGTGGTGACAAGGTTTAGGTCCCTGGAACGTGTGGCTTGGAGAGATTGGGATTTCTTTAAGTGTAGCATGTCCATCAGGTCTGGGTTAGACATGGTTTTGTACATTAGGCAGAGGTCGCCTCGGAGTAGGTGATATGTGACGGAGTAGAGCTGGAGGTTTTTGAGACAATTGGTGTATGGCATCTGTTTGAGGCCAGTAATTCTCTTAGTGAGGTATTTCTGTGGCCTTTCCAGCTGTTGCAGATGTCCTGTGAGGTATATGTCAAATGGGGCGTTGTACTCTATGATGGGTCGAATAAGGGATGAGTAGAGAGGAATGATAACCTTTCTTTTTCTGTAGGAGAACACCTTTGTGATGAGGTGTGCCACATAGAAGGATTTCCTGACTACTGTGACAGCATGATTATCAAAGGAGAGACTACTATCCACCTGTGTCCCAAGGTCTCTTATCACACTTTTGGTGTTTAGTAGGCTACCGCCTATGTGGTAGCTCATGGGTATGGTATTTTTCCCAAAGGGGATGACAATGCACTTCTTGGCATTGAGCTTTAGGCCATGACTTTGACACCAAGCATCAGTCCCAGTGAGGCCTTTTTGTGGAATGTCCACATCCTTAGGTGAATTGATTATGGCTCCTAATTTGCAGTCATCTGTGAATTTCATTAGCCAGAGACCAGGTGTATTTGGCTGGACTTCAGAGAAGTAGATACTGAACAGGAGAGGACCCAGGACCAAGCCCTGTGGTACTCTGCTTGTCACTGGTCTGAAGTCGGATTTGGAGTTGGCTACTTTCATTGTGTGGGTTCTGTCAGTGAGCCAGTTGGCCACCCATTTTGTGATATAGGGATTTATCTCTAGTCCAGTGAGTTTATCTACAATACCAGAGTGGGGCATGGTGTCAAAAGCCTTGTTGAAGTCAAGATAGGCTGTGTGCACTACCTTACCCTCATCTACGGCTCTAGTGATTGCTTCGAAGTCAACCAGGTTTAGGAGACATGATCTTTCCATTACAAACCCAAACTGAGTGGGGTCTAGAGTTTGGAGGTTACCTGTGTCTTTGTTTATAAGCTCTAGGATGATGTATTCCATGGCCTTACAGACCAGGCTCGTCAGGGTAATGGGGCAGTAGTTCCCGGGGTCTGTGGTGGCACCCCCTTTGTGGAGTGGGATAACTGTCACTGTGTGCCACTCCATAGGCACAAAGCCTGAAGTGAGGCTATGGTTGAACATGGTACTTAGGTGGGGTGCCAGTTCCTTCTGTAGTTCATGCAGAACGCAGCCTGGGATCTTGTCCAGTCCCATAGATGCTGCTGTGTTCTTGGCTTTGGAGAGTGTGGTCTTCACTTGTGTGGCGGTGATTTCAGGGGATTTGCAATCATCTGGTATGGGGATGGGCCCTTTGGGGGGGTAAGGGGGAGGGTGAAGTTAGCATGAACCTGTCTGCCAGGATGTTGGCAATATCAGTTGGTTTGGTAAATATAGTGCCATTGTGCTGTAGTGCAGAGCAGATCTGAGTATTGCCAATGAGATTCTTGGCATAACTGTAGAAGGCTTTGTGGGTGTCTTTAGAATCCAGTGCAATTTTATTTTCATAACTAGCTTTGGAGGATTTTATGAGGGATCTCAGCTTCTTGCTGAAGCTGACCAGGGAGTTCCTGCAGTCATGGGATTTTACTCTTTTCTGCAACAGTTTCGTCCTTCTGTTGTAGAGCTTGTTTATGGCAGAGGACCACCAGATTGGCTTTCTTTTTCTGGAGGATAGCATCTTGGTTCTGTTGGGGGTGGCATGGTCCATGCACTCGTGTATGTTCTTATACAGTGCATTTGTATATGATTCAACAGTCGTGCCACTATTTTCCATCTGTGTGGGTGTAATGAAGTTTTCCACTTCTGACTTAAGAAGCCTGAAGTTGGCTTTGGAGAAGTTTTTTACAGTGGTTTTCTTAATGTGGGGGTGAAATATGGATGTCTAGGGTGATTAGCTTGTAGTCAGACCTGACCAGTGAGGAGTTGACCTCTGGCGTGGAGCATCTATTACCCATATTGGTAATGACCAGGTCCAGGATGTTGCTACCCCTGGTAGGGGTGTGGACAAGCTGGTCCAGGGTGTTGGAATTGATGAATTCCAGAAAATGTTAGGCAAATGAGTTATCACATGAATAGTTTTCCCAGTTGATGGAGGGGTACTTGAAATCTCCCAAAATTAGGGTATTGGGCTGTATCTTAATATTATCCAGTATATCGAGAAACATGGAGTGGGCATCCTGGGGCATGGCGGGGATCTGTAACATGCTACAACCTGAATTGCAGTCTTGTCCAGTGTTAATTGTACTTGGATAATTTTGGAGGCATTATGCTGAGCAAATAGCCTGGAGGTGTGGATATCCTTTATGAATATGGACACACCTCCTCCTTTAGTATTTCGGTCCAGGTTGGGTGGCTGAAAGGTGTGGTAAGAATTGTAGGCTGGTAATGCAGGGTATGCTCTCTGGAGCCTTAAACCAGGTCTCTGTCACTGCACAGATGTTGATGTTCTCCATCTTAAGGAAAGCCTCAAGTGTGTGCATCTTCAGGTTTAGACCTCTAGCATTGAGTAGCATTACCCTTTGATTTCGCTTGTTTATGTCTACTACGGTGGTGCATTTGAGGTTTGAGCCTTGCCTACAAAAGGCACTATAGGGGCAGCAAAAGCCTTAGCTGGTATCCGTAATCCCAGCGGTGACAGGTGCAGGCCATCTCTGGCAAAGCATCATGGCCTGTCAATCATGTCATCCCAGGCAGACAGATACTGGATCCCCTAGGAATGACACCAGAATCTTAGCCAATTGTTGAAGTCAATCATTTTGTCCTTGTACTGTGGTATCATTCTGAGTGATGGCAGGATGCTACTCAGAGTTAGTGTTATATCATCCTGGGACACATGGTCATATAGCTCCTCCATGTCTCTTTTCATGTAGTCCAGGGAGGTACATCTCAGGTCATTCACTCCAACATGGACAATGACGGAATCATACTTGTACTTGTTGTAGAGTGATCTGAGTGCGTGCATTATATGGTGGATCCTGGCACCTGACAGGGAGCTGACAGTGACTTTCTCCTTTTTCAGCCTGGTGAGGGGGACGTCAGTGTGCCTGACTGTAGAGTCGCCAATGACTACTGTGCTGGGTATGTTGTTTTACCTTATGGGCTGAAGTTGAGTGGCACACTGATTTTGTGGGCTATGTGTTATTCAGGTAGTGTTGGGGGTGGTGGTTGCTTGCATTTCAGCTTTGGAGGTCTCTGTTGTTTGGGGAGATTTTATTGAAAACCTCTGTGAATGCAGGTATGTGTTTTGTATTATTATGCGTGGGTTTGGGAGGTGCAGGTTTTGATGGACTATATGTTGAGTGTGGTGTGGTGTTAGCCTTCTCCTCTTGACTGCCTAGTCCAGTCTTGGATTCAGAGACCTTGGCTTCCAGTTTGGCTATATAAGTGCATCTCTCACAGGTTGTAGTGTTGGGTAGTAGGAGTAGAGGGTTGTCAGTGTACATGGGGCAATTGCTACATTGCCCCAAGATACCCAGATTCATCAGGTGGACAGGAGAAAACACCAGGAGCTGACCCTTGGACATGCCTGATTAGTGTTTATTAATTTAAGTATTGGGAGCCAATTTCCTCTTGATTAGTGAGGAAAGTTGAGAGCTCCAGTAAATTGTAGATTATTTACTGCTTGCAGCAAGAGTTGGACAAGTGCAGAGCACCTGGAACAGTTATGAGTGCTAAAACTAGAAGACTGGCTAGTTTAAGGGTACATAAAGAGTTCTGAGTGGTAAAACTAGAAGACTGGCTCATTCAGGGGAACAGAAACAGTTCTGAGTGCTAAAACTAGAAGACTGGCTAGTTGTAAGGGAAAATCTGAAGAGCAGACTTTTTGGCATTGGGAATAGTTTAACCACAGTTAAATGCTGCTGTGCGGTGCACAAAACTATGCAAACATGGGGGGATCCTGTCAGTGGCACTGTGGAACTCGTACTACCTGATGTCAGAGTATTAGTAGCCACTGATGATTATGGTGGCATTGAAGAGGCACAGTCTGGAGGTGCAGAGGGGCATTCTAACACAAAGGTTGTGGCTACTACATCCTCTGCCAATATTTTGGATAGAGTTAGTATGCCAATGCATACCCATGACACAGAGACCTCTCATATAGGACAGGTTGAGGATGACACAGTTGATCAGGGTAGTGTGGTTGCTCTGGTTGCAGAGCTGGTTGCTCCTCCCCATAGCCAACATGATGATGAGATGCCAAACAGGAGGGTTGGTAGAGGGGCTTAGAGGAGGTCTGCTGTCAACCCTTTTCCTGATGTTGGTGTGTCATTAAATTCCACCAGACATATGTGTAGGACCTTAGTGGAGGCACAAGTATGTTCCACCAGGGCCTTGGAAGAGATACTGAGACTACTAAATGTCATGCATTCTGATATGCATGACTCCCAGCACTGTGTGAGGGACTTCTTGGACAGGATGAACGACACACTGGATCAGGCAGTGTCTGTGATGGAATGTCTGCTAGGGAGGGTGAATATTCATGTTGCCAGAGAGTTGCTACATCTTCTGATGCTAGCAGGCATGGCCAGTTAAGCTCCTGCTCCTGTAATGAAACTACTTCCACTCCATTAGTGATTTTGGTGTCCACATCTAGATGTTGTAGGCCACAGGGTCATGGTCCTGGATGTAGTTGTGAGGAAAGCTCATCCAGCAGACATCACTCACATTCAGGTAGCACCCCAACCTATAGCCAGGGTCATGGAAGCAGCAGTGCAAATCCTGGCAGAGGTGGTTCTTGTGGGTCGGGGAGTGACAGCACTGAACTGACTACTCTACCATGCACACCTGTCCAAGATGCTAGGATGCAGTCCTAGCACAGTGCTTGATTCTGTTCATGCAGACATAGACATATTGGAAAAAAAAATCACTTGCCCATTCCACCTACACACACACACACACACACACACACACACACACACACACACACACACACACACACACACACACACACACACACACACATACACACACACACATGTAAGCTATCTAAACAGTACTGTTGAGTGCTATGCATTACTTGTTACTGGCCCAGAACACTGTTTACTCTGAGAGATAAAATATGTTTCTTGCTCACACACACTAACTTTTTTGGTGTCAGCCTTGCTCTTTTACTCCCCCCCCCCCATTCTGTGAAAATGATGATGACTGTGCCCTGCCCTTTGCACATGTCTTTATGACTTAGGGTTGCATATATGTCTGATGCACAGTGGATATATAATGCTTATTTATTCACAAGCTTGCATTTATCAATATGCATTGCAGAAGGAAATATATTGATTTCTTGTTCCTACTGATTTGTGAATGATTGCTAATGTAATTGTTGAACCTAATTGTATTCCATTTAGTAATGTAAATAAAGCAATGGAAGTAGTGGGTACTTCAGTCTTGCTTTTTGGCATAGTTATGCAAATGAAGGTATAATTGACCTGTTCAATGTTTTATAGACAGTAGTCAATTGAAATGCTTGATTCACAGTATTGATTGTGTCGCTTTCCTATCTTGGACACAATAGAAGAGTCTTTGTGGGTACTGTTCAAGCAGCTTTATTTTATACAAACACATCCCGATAGAAGATTACTGACATTAACTTTAGCAACCTATATACAAACAGACTGTTGGAATCATACATGCTTACTATCTGGCTGCACTCTCAAAATGGCACTAGGTATGGCATGTGCTCAGTCTTTATACATGCATGTTACGTCTTTGACATGCTTCTTAAAGATACAGTACACACACGCATGTGCACTCTGATCTACAGCCTCCTTCTTGAAAATAAAACATGCAATGTTATGAATCTATTTGGCATGCAGATATCGCATACAGTTTTGTATCGTTCAATTACACAAATGATATACATATATACACAGTTAAGTCCATGCTGCTGCATATTTCACACTGGGCCTGGACACTCATCCATATCATGTGACATAAAACTGGGAATTGGACTTAGCAACTGGAATGGTCTCCATACATTGATTAGTCTTTGAAGAGTCAGAAGCACCTTCAGGATTGGAATCAGAGATAGTAACACAGTCTGGGATGGACACAGCATTTATTTTGCTTTAAGATTTAGAGTCTATATTTTTATTTTTTATTTTATTTATTTTACATTTGTTTACCGGGATAGAACCGATTGGATACATGTCCATTTTCATCGGAGGCCTGGGGAGAAAAGCTCCAAATAGACAAACTTAAATAGATTACACAAGAAGTTGGATAACATTAGAAAATATAAAATATAAAACAAAGTGATTATGTACAATGGTTTAGTAGTGTTCCCTAGTAGGGACTCACAATTCTCATGGATAGACACAATTAAAAGCAAGAGACGGCAGACTGGATATAGAGCTTGGTGACGTAGTTGCATGTTATGATATTTACAGATTATGCTTTCAGTTTATAACTTAATCAGGGTTGGTACATGAGCAAAGCCAGTTAACTTTGAGATACTGTTTGAGGGTTTTTTTTGAAGATTATATAGTTTGGCAACGAATTCCAGGTTTTGCCAACACAGTTGGCAAACAGGGATTCACTAGCAGAGTTATTAGCTTTGTGGGTTTGGACCAGTAGTTTGTTGGCTGACCGTAGGGATCTCATGTTGCAATATGGCTTAATAATATTTATAAGTGAGGGGGGTATCCTCAGGGTATCCTCAGGGTGGTACAGAATTTTGTGTGCTATTAAGGGCTGACTAAATTGAATTAAGCTGGGCAGTTCTAGCCACTCTAGTTGTTTCAGGTTCTGGCAGTGGTGGGTTCTATAGGTGGAGCCAGTGGCGAATCTGGCAATGTGGTTGTAGCTATGGGACAGCTTACCTAGTTCAGATTTGTTGAGGTTTGAGAGTACAGGCGAGGCATATAAAAGAGTAGAGAGTAGATAGTAGGTGTGACTGGGTGATTACAGTCCTAGCCAGTGGGGTTAAGAATGTCTTGTTTCTATACAGTGATCCAAGCTTCTTATTGATGGTCTGTATGGTTTTGTTGACCTGTAGACCAGAAAAATAAGAGACCAGCATACAGTGGCACCAGATAAATCCTTTATTATAGAAGTGCCCTAAGCAAAACAGCAGGAACAGACTGGTTTCGGCTTCACAGTTACATAGCCTTCATCAGTGTTAATGTCTGATAAATAAGAAAGAGATAAGTAAGATAAATAAGAAATACTTTATATACATAATATAAAGGGCATGTACTTTATATACATAATATCAGACATTAACACTGATGAAGGCTATCAGACATTAACACTGATGAAGGGCACTTCTATAATAAAGGATTTATCTGGTGCCACTGTATGCTGGTCTCTTATTTTTCTGGTTTGCTTTGACTTTTATTGAGACCGTGCAGCTGCCGTACTCGCAGAGGTTTTTTCTGTTTCAGTCTTCCTTTGTTGACCTGTAGGTCACATTTGAGATTATTGTCTATGATAACCCCTAGAAGTGTGGTGTGTTGATCTGGGGAGATAATGGTACCATTGTTAGATGTGGCAAAGAATGAAAGTGTGACAGATCTACTAGTGGGGGTGAAGCGTAGAAGTTTAGTTTACAATATCCTTCAAATGATATTGTGATGATGATTCTGGTACCGGGAGTAAATGTCTACAATTTCTCCTGTACTCCATACCCTCAGATTCTACAAGGTAGGATCTCAGCTTGGCACATATGCCTGTAACTTGACCAGTCCAATCAAAACCTTTCACTGTTTGTATTCTCACTGTTTCTCCTTCCGTCAGTGGACAAAGACATCTGCTCAATTTGTCATAACTGGACTTCTGGATGGAACGCTTTTTGAATAGTTGAGCCATTATGGTTTTGTTGTTCTTAGCTCTAGGTCTTAATAAACTGGAACAAATAGGTAGCATCATTCTAGTTTGCCTGGAAAGAAGTATTTGAGCAGGTGAGCCAAGAATATCATCACGGGGTATGTTTCTGAGATTAAGTAAATTCAGAAAGACATTGGTATTGTCATGCTTTGATCTTTCAAGTAATTGCTTTGCACTCTGCACTGCATGTTCAGCTAGACCATTGGACTGCAGATACTCAGGACTGCTAGTAACATGAACCAAGTCCCATTCTTTTGAAAATTTCTGAAACAACATATGGGATGTTGCCTCTCAACTAGGCATCAATCCATATGTTACCAGATGGGTAGCAAACTGGCTCACTGATAGAACCCATATAGTCAAAATAGGGGAAGCCACCTCAAGCAGTAGCCCCATAACAAGTGGCTTACCCCAGGGTTAGGTCTTGGGGACTCTGTTATTTGGGATATACTTTTCTGAGGTGCAGGCCAAAACCAGGGAGCTATGGCTGACCACGTTTGCAGATGACTGCAAGCTGTGTGCTGTCATGAATTCCCCTAGTGATGTGGACATCCTCCAAGAGGGTCTCACTCAGACAAATTATTGTTGCCAGAAACATGGCCTCAAGCTGAATACCAAAAAATGCATCATCATCCCCTTTGGGGAGAGTGACGTCCCCACAAATGACCACATTAATAACAATGTCCTAAGCACACACTCAGTCATGAGGGATTTGGGCACCCAGGTTGACAGCAACCTGAATTTTGACCACCATGTTGCTTCCATTGTACAGAAAGCCTTCTACATGGCCCACCTCATAAGTAAGGGTATCTCATCCAGGGACAAGGAGGTCACAACATCCCTGTATTCTTCCCTTTCAGCATGTACCTCACAAAGCACGTGCAGCAGCTGGAGAGACCACAGAGGTTCCTCACTAGGAGAATCCAAGGCCTCAAACATCTACCATACACAGACAGGCTAAAACCCCTATCTCTCTACTCAGTTTCATACAGACTCCTCAGAGGTGACCTTTGTCTGGCATACAAGGTGATCACTGACCCCACCTTGATGGGACTGCTGCATATCTGCAAGTCAAGCTCCGCTCAAGTAACCCACATGCATGGCCTTAACTTGGTCTGTGACATCAACAAGACTTGTTGGTGGGACAAATTTGTGTCTCACAAACTCCCCCATCTATGGAATAGACTCCCTCTCCTCGTCAAGCAGAGAACCTATTTACCCCTTTTTAAGTGCAACCTGGATAACTGGATGGGAAACAGAAAATATACCCCTGGGATTCCACCCATGTCCATGCTGGACAGGGGTATTGGGTGGTGATTTTTCAAAATATGAGCTAAACTCTTGGTTAGGCTTTTAAGGGTCTCAGGGCCAATAGCCTAGTAACCTCCTATGATCCTAATATCCTGACTAGTAAATTGAGTATCATTGTCATAGATAACTTTCTGTGGACTACCATGGACTGAGAAATGGTGTTTCAACTTAGTAATAACAGTACTGGATGTTAGGTTAAGTAGTAAGTCAATCTCAAACCAGTTTGAATAAGAATCTACCAATACTAAGTAGTGTTGATTGTTCCACTCGAAGATATCAGTGGCTACTATTGACCAAGGTAGTTCAGGGACTTGACTTAGCTGAAGTGGTTCTCTTTGCAGATGTGGCTTAGTACTACTGCATACTGAACAAGAAGAAAGTACTTTTTCAATGTATCTTAGTAATGATGGCCAAAATACTAATTCTCTAGCTCTTCTCTTAGTGGATGATGAACCTGGGTGACTATGATGCAAGATTTGTATATATTCTTGTTGTAAGGAAGCAGGAACAACAATTTTAGGACCTTTGAAAATAATGCCATCTTCCATCAATATTTCATCTCTGTAAGGAAAATAGATTTGCACTTCAGGTGATACACTGGATTGTTTGGATGGCCATCCAACATTAATATAGTGATTGAACCTTTGCAAAATTGGATCAGTCTTAGTGTGATCTCTTAACTCATCAAGTCAAGTGGTAGAAAAATTACACACTGCCATCACATCAAAGTCAAAATTCTCTGCATCAAACTATTCTGTCGTATTTCTGGATGATCTGAATAAGGTATCAGCCAGATAGAGTAGTTTACCTTTTGTGTAACAGATTACTGTTGTAGTAGCCTAAGCTGTTGAGGTTATATCCTGCCAAAGATACAAACAATCAGCTAACTTTGCAAAGTTCAACAGCACCTTCCACATGCCCCAACTGCAGAAGCTGGAGCATAGCTCCATATAGAAGGTAGTTAGAATGCTAACAACCTTATAGCTTTCTTTCCCAAAGAGGCAATAATCCTTGATAGGAAAATGGTAGGAAAGAAAAAGTAGCAGTAACTATATACACAAGGGTAAATCCCAACCGGTGCTGGTTTGTGATGTATTGTGCAACTGCTTGGTAAGAGAAGATTTGCTTTGATTTATATTTTATTTTTACCTTTGATTTTCACTGTTTACAAGAAGAAAGGGATAGACTGTACACAGGACAATTTATTTTAATTTATATGTTATTTTTTACTTCTACTTAGCAAGAAGAGATTTCTTTAGATTTATATATGATATTTGTTGTTTAACATTTGTTTACCAGAAAAGTCTGACTTGGAACAGAGCCAATTTTCAGCTCCAGACACATATCTTTGAAACATGCGAGGAAACCAAAGTACCCAAAGGAAACCCACACAAATGCAAAGAGGGCATGCAGACTCTGCACAGAGGGCACTCCAGCTGGGAATCAAACCAGAGAACCTCTTGCTGTGAGGCAACAACACTACCACTGCGCCTTTGCTGTTATAATAAGCAATAGCTCATTGTAAAGGATATCCACCAATAAGTGTGCATGGTAAGACTATTACAGTAGGTCAGAGTAACTACTTTATGAATTACTTCCCCTTGTGCAAGGTTAGGTCAGTGTACTTTATTTAATATTTAGTTGAATATGGTTGGTGTGATTTCATCATACAATCTGACTTAAATTACCAGTTGCTTTAATTTCTTTGAATTCTGTTGTCACTCATTTTGATTATTCTTTTCTTTAAAAGTTCCTTACTCATTTGTAGCTGAGGGTGAATTCCTTAAATGAGTATGCCATTAATGATTTGCTAAAGCACAGGTATCTTGCCGTAATGATTTGCTAAAGCACAGGTATCTTGCCCTAATGGTTTGCTAAAGCACAGGTATCTTGCCCTAATGGTTTGCTAAAGCACAGGTATCTTGCCCTAATGGTTTGCTAAAGCACAGGTATCTTGCCCTAATGGTTTGCTAAAGCACAGGTATCTTGCCCTAATGGTTTGCTAAAGCACATGTATCTTGCCCTAATGGTTTGCTAAAGCACAGGTATCTTGCCCTAATGGTTTGCTAAAGCACAGGTATCTTGCCCTAATGATTTGCTAAAGCACAGGTATCTTGCCCTAATGGTTTGCTAAAGCACAGGTATCTTGCCCTAATGGTTTGCTAAAGCACAGGTATCTTGCCCTAATGGTTTGCTAAAGCACAGGTATCTTGCCCTAATGGTTTGCTAAAGCACAGGTATCTTGCCCTAATGGTTTGCTAAAGCACAGGTATCTTGCCCTAATGATTTGCTAAAGCACAGTCTTGCCCAGTGTACTAAATGCTCTTTATATACAAAGGTAACATCTGCTGACATTGTAAACCTGTGCTCCTCATGTTAGAAGTTGGATGATTTACTTACTGTAATTATTAATAATCTAGACTTACTGACGATGATTGTATTTGTGCAATTGGCACAGCTTGGCAAATTGTTCTTACAGATATTAATCACTAGGCTGATGAGATAAATAATATATGGGAATGTATATGTAGAACACATTTAGGAAACGGAGTGTCCACTGTCACTAGAGATCGCTCAGCTCATATTAAACATGATGCTACCAATGACGATTTCAGAATTCAGCATACAAGTATTCTGCAGTCAAAGGATTTACACCATGTAGAAGAAAAAAAAGGAACAAAGAAGTTTGTAACAAATAACTAGGAAGAAAAATAAATTGTTTATAATGTAAAGAGAGTATATACTGGACATGATACTGTTTTGCACAGATTACAGGGAATGATAACAATATTCAAACACAAAACATTCAGAAAATGGCATCATTTTTCCAGCCAAGAAGGTAGAAAAAGGACATGGGCATTGGGCAAGCTAAAATGAATATATCAGATCTGGACTTGGAAGCATTAAAGAAGATTACTGTAAGAAAGAAATGAGTAAAAACACCTAAGTTGACAACACAGCTCAAGTTGTGGAAGTACAAACGCAGCTGGATGAGAATCGTATGCGTGCACATGAAGTAAACAATGAAAACAGTCGGATTAATAAGACTAATGGTGATGAAAATCATTCCTTGGTGACAATTGATAGAGCAGATTTTGTTGAATTAGAACTGTGAGATTCTTCAGATTTGGTCTGGAATGATATAGAGAATTATGATCAGGTCACTAATCCTAACCAGCTTATGGTTCGATACATGGATGCCAAGAAATTCACCTCCAGACCAAAGTTCAAGAGGAAAACTAGGCATCCATGTCGAGAACACATAGTAGCAGGTTAAGATTGGTGACCTAATCATAATTCTTTGTAGTGCATGGAGCTTTATCTGCTCCATGTACTACTGGTTAAAGTAGAAAAAGAATAAATAAATAAATATCACAAAGTGTTTTGCCAGCTTTCAAAGCCATAAAGCACCTTAACAAGCGCTGTCAGAAAGGCAGTGTAACACAGTTCCTTATATTTATACTTACCTTCCACACCTCTCAACTATCAAGATTTTTTCAAAATGTCCAGATTTTTGACCCATACGTATGGTCTGTTCCTCATAAATGCAGCAGTTTTTAGACAAATTTCTGAAGGCTGAATTCATAAAATAATGAAATACAATTAATTTTCAGACTTTGTATATTTCAGAAAATACAGATGAGCACACATCCTGTTATTCTAGTAACTTTCTAAATTTATACCAGGAAGTCCGAGACACATTATTGATAAGGACGGCAGGCAGAATCAAATCTTTCATTTTGCTGTCATACTTTCTTCTGCTCAGTACTGCTAGATTTTAGTACCTAGCCCAAGACCCAACCTTAATGACTTAGGCAGGGAGTGCTTAACATTTGTTAAGATCAGGTCTTGAATCACTCTAGTGCATAACTGATTTGACTCTTTCTGAATATCGGAGAGCAATCACCACACACCATGTACTACATACTAATAATTGGAGAATCAGTTATTAGGGGAACTGATACCTACATTTGCAGAGAGGATAATGAACACCGAATAGTGTTATGTTTACCAGGAGCAAAAATACAGGATGTCAATGCCTTAGAGTAAGGAATTATGGAGCTGTTTTTCTTCATGTTGGTACAAATGATCTCATCTTCAAAGACTCTATGACTCTTAGTATAGAACGTACTCTTAGATAGCATAACTCAGACAAGTGTTAGGACATATTTTTCACAAATCACATATAGAAGGGAGAGTCAGGTCAGCCTGAATGAAAAGATTTTTGGAGTAAATACCTACATGAAAAAAATGTCACATTTTAAAAATGAAAATGTGTATAACCTATCCAAGCCTGATTTTGGGCACATGTATATTTTGATGGGATGGAATCCATTTGTCAAGACAAGGGATGAGAATTTTTGTAGCAGATATATGACAATATTTGATTAACATGAAGCAAAATTTATGTCAGGTCAGAAATTTAACAATTCACAGAAAGCAGCACTTGATGTATCTGTGCTAATTGTTAATGCTAGGTGCATTAGAAATAAACGTTTTCATTGGAAATTTAATAAACTCCCACAAAATTCTTGTTGTTGTTTTTGAAACATAGTTAAAGAACAATGATTGGAAACCAGTTCTGTCAGAATATAAAGGTTTTTACTGTAACAGACATCGTAACAAAAAATCAGGTAATGGTGTAGGATAGGATAGGATAGGATAGGATAGGATAGGATAGGAATTAAAGATTTTTATAAGACCTGTAATTATTACATGCTTGATGATAACACCAATACTGTACAGTATGCAACTGTGACAATAAAGACAAACCTGGAACAGATGACAGTTGTTGGAATGTATAAGCCACTGAAGTCAAGTACTGATGATCTAGAAGAATTAATTAATTTCTTGCATGAAACACTGTTGGGAAAATTAGTAATGGCTAGAGACTTAAATTTATGAGAAACAGATTATAATAGTATGGATTCATTGTAATTATTAACAAAATTATTTACAATGTATTAAGAATAATATAGATTCAGCACCATTAGTAAGGAAATTATTTATAATTTATTTTCATGAACCACAATTGCTGTAGATTGTAAAACAACTACCTTGGAATGGAACATACCAGCCATTATTTGTGTTCCTAAAGAAATTATTGTCAATTAAGGACTCTTGAAAGGCTTTTGGCCGAGGTGCTGGAGCTTGTATTGGTTTTTGCACATTTTATATTAAAGTTTGGGTTTCTTTCACTGGCCTTGGTCATTATTTAATACCTTCCTGCCTGTGTCATTTTGTGAAATTATTGTTAATTCATGTCAAGTTTTATCACCATCAATGCGCAGTGATCATGGAGTTAGAAATGTTAAATTATTATTTTATTTATTTATTTTGACATTTGTTAACCAGGGTATAGCTGACTGGGCAGGTGCTCTTTTTCAATGAAGGTCCGGGCAGAAAAAGCTCCATTTAAAAAAAAAAAAACAAAATCAAAAAAAGACTACATACAAAAAGATAGTAGATATGAGGAATAAGAAGGACATAATACAAACAAGGTTGATTTTAACATGTGATAGCTGGGAAAGTACAAACAAGAATGAGTATGTAGATGTTTAGAGACAGATTACTTTTATAGTATCAGACTAATAGACTGCTAGTATTAGATGAAGGGGTAAAAGTGTATGACAGGTAAGAATGTTGCAGGTATAAGGTAAGTATAAGGTAGTCAGGCATGAGGATGTAGGAGGAAGAGTAAAAGGTGAGATGTGAGGGAACAGTGCAAGGATGAGAAAGAGAGAGGAAAGGAAATAGGTTAGAGAGAAAGTTAGCCAAGCTTAGGGCAGGAGTAGAGCCATGAGTTTAGTAGTCTTTCTCTTAATGATTTTTTTAAAGTTGAGCTTATTTGGTATAGTTCTGATGGTTAGAGGAAGTTTGTTCCAGACCAAGGCTACTAAGTCACTGTATAGGTTTTGGCCTGTTGTTCTTTTGAGCTTATAGATTTTCAAAAGAGGCTGGTCAAAACTCCAGAGAGACTGATTGGGAGTGTAGTAAGTGATTAGGGATGATATGGCAGGGCAGGAAGTAGGTTTGTTAGCCATGGAGTGAATAAGGAGCAGTTGAGAGAGGAGGAGCAGGTCAGGCAGCTCAAGCCAATTTAAGGATTTTAGTGAAAGTATGTGGTATGAATTGTGGGGTTGATTTGTAGTGAATCTGGCAATTTTGTTATAGCAGAGTTGCAATTTTGATTTTAGGGACGATTGTAGGTTGGTTAAGATAGGAGAGGCATAGGGCAGAGTGGGAAGAAGATAAGCATTAGCAAGGGAGAATCTGGAATCATCGGTAAGGAATTTTTTGGTTCTATAAAACATGCTGAGTTTTTGGTGATTTCTTTTTATACAATTTTGAACATGTAGATCAAATTTTAGTTGATCATCAATGATGACGTCCAGAACCTTGGTGTGTGTTTTTACTTCTATTAAGGTGTTGTCAAGGGATGTGATAGTCATGGAACATTTAAGATGAGAGTGAGATTTTGGCAGAAATAGAAGTTTTATTTCATTGAGGTTGAGTACAAGTTGATTATCAATTAGCCACCTTTTGACAGAGTTAAAGGAACTTTAGGTAATACAGTGAAGGTGTAAAGGATCATCAACTGAGCAGATGATAGTGGAGTCATCAGCTTGTTGTATTAGAGAGGACTGAGAGCAGGATGTGTGAACACAGTTAGTAAAGATGTTGAGTAGTACTGGTCCAAAATTGGAACCTTGTGATACTCCAGTAAATAACAGGAAGAAAGTGTGAGAGGGAAGAGAGCCACTTAAAAGACTGCTGTCTGTTGGAAGGGTGGCTAGAGAACCATTTGAGTGTGGAGTTGGAGAAACCAAGAGTAGACATTTTAGTGAGAAGCTTAGGGATGAGAGATGGTGTCAAAGGCTTTGGAGAGGTCAAGCAATGGGTAGGACACCAAGTTATTATTATTTCTGGCTTGCAAGATGGTATAAGTAAAGGAGATTAGAGCAGAAGTTGTGCTATGTTTAGAGAGAAAGCCACACTGGGTTGCAGTGAGTAGATTTTCTTGTAGAAGATGTTCAAGAAGTTGTTTTTATATGCATTCTTTTGAGTATTTTTGGCAGGAGGGACAGAATTGCTATGGGC
Organism: Protopterus annectens; assembly: GCF_019279795.1. Classification (NCBI taxonomy): domain Eukaryota; kingdom Metazoa; phylum Chordata; order Ceratodontiformes; family Protopteridae; genus Protopterus; species Protopterus annectens. The sequence continues at coordinate 994,090,120 of NC_056744.1, forward strand.
CTGTAGTTTGTAAAGTCAGTGGAGTGTGTGTCCTCCTTTGAAAAATGGAATAGTGAATAATTGTTTCCAGATAGAAGGCACTGCATATTTTTGGATAGATCTGTTGATTAGGATGGAGATAGGGTAGGGTATTGTGTTAGCAGATAGTTTTAGGAAGACTGGTGGTAGGTAGTCTGCTGAGGATGAACAAGGCTTTAATAGTAAGGATTTAATATAGACAGCGGGGACAGGTTTGAGAGAAAAGTAGGTTTGTTGTCAGGGGGTGAGAGAGGAAATGTGGGATTGGAAGTGTGACCATTTTGGTTAGTTTGTTATTGGAGTCAATGAAATTGGAGTTGAATTTAGTGGCAGTTTCAAAGGGACAGTTATTTGCACAAGGGTTAGGTATGTTGGGAGAAGCAGAGTTAAAGATCTTGTTAATGGTGTTCCAGAATTTTGGGGGATTATTTTGATGGTTTATTTGTGGTTTTAGATAGTAGTTTTTTGTCATCATTGACTTTTCTATTGAGGCTTTGGAGTTATTTGTAGGTTTGTATGGGGAACTTGGATTTTAACAAATTCTTCACTGCAGTATCCCTTTTGTGCATTAGGGCTTGTGTGGAATACAAAAGCCAATGTGTAAGGATAAATTTTCCAAAGGGGAGCTAAGGAATTTAGAACTTCCAGGAAAATACAGTTGGATTTCAGAACAGCATCCTCTGGTGGTAGGTTAAGGAGGAAGGACCAATTTATAAAAGAGAGTATATTGTTGAACTCATCAGAGGTGAAGTTAGTGAGACTGTGGCACTCTTTATATTTGTGTTGTCTAATGTAATATAGAGAGAGCCTTTGAACGTAGGTTGAGAGGTGGTCACTGATAGAATCAGGCAGTGTTTTGGGGTTATGGGACAGTTTAGGATTGGATACTAGGATACAATCAAGGATTGAGCTAGAACTGGTGGATTTGTTATAGTGGGTAGAGGTGGAAGTTAGTTATGTGAAGCCATGGAGATTTATACTAGAGGAGAGAACATGTTCTAGAATGGGGATGTTATTTCTTGGGGATATATATGCCAGCAATGCAAAAGTTTTTATGGTGGTTTAGTTTGCAGCTGGCTAGTATGATTTCAGCAGGGTGAAATTTAGGGAGTGGTATGGACATTGAGGAAAGGTTAAGATGTTTTAAATACAATACAGCTACACCTCCTACTTTTTTGTGGACCCTATCAGAGCAGTAGATATTGTAACCAGGAGGAAGAATTTCAGTGTCTGTGATGTGAGGTTTAAGCCAAATTTTAGTAAAAATTACTATGTCAGGTGAGTAGTAGACAATCCATGAGTGAAATTCACAGACATTGTTGAGAAGGCTGTAAATATTCAAAGAGATAATAGTTAAGCACTTGATGGATGATTTGGAGTGAATGGTGGATGGGGATGTGAGTATGGCATCATGAATTGGAGAAGTGTAGGGACCAGGGTTAGGGTAAATATCTCGACATAAGAATATATTCTTAGAGATAAGATGCAGTGCAGGCATTTGTGAATTATTAGTAAAGCGTTTAAGCTTAGCTTTATGAGGATGAGGGTGGGGGGTCATGTTAGATATATATTTAGACATTTATAACAGTGCATACACAGACTTTGGTTTCAGCAAGCAGTAGCACCATCAATCTCATTAAATAACTTTTCAGTTCAAGTAATTTAAATTTGTGCATGAGAAGGTTAGACAGGTTAAATAAATAAGGTGTTATTGTGACAGGGTAACATTTGTCCATGTTGGATAGTGGATGGGTAAGAGTAGGTGGCAAGTTAATAGGGAGATATATTAGTTTTATAACAGGTAAGGAAAGTAGGAGGAAAGAAGTAATGACATAGATGAAAATCATGTTTTGGGAAGGCAGGAAAGGAGGACTGATGGAAGGCAGAGAGGAACGAGTAGGTTAGAATGGCAGGTTTTAGTGTGAAACAACAGGTAGATAGAGTGACAGAGAGGGGAGATGATGTAAATGTTGGTGGGACAGCTCAAGAATGGAAGAGTAAGGGATAGGATGTACTACCTGTGTGTAGTTTGCAGTGAGGGTAGGGTGTAGTAGAGAAGGAGTGGAGCAAGCAAGGGGAGGCCGTGTGGTGTAGAATAAGATAGAGTGTGTTCATTTATTAGGATGAACAGGAAGAGTAGGTGTGGTGAGGAAGAAAATGGAGTGTGTCAAATGGCTAGGATAAACAGGAAGGGGAGGAGTTGAATGGGAGGGATACAATTTGTGAGAGTATAAATTTAGAGGAGGTAGGGGTGGGTGAGAATTGGGGGTGGTGTAGGGGAGTGAATTGAAACCCAACCATAGCAAGGGCTGAACAGAATGGGGCCAACTTTTCACAGCTGTAATACAGTAGAAAACGGGAATAAAACAATGAGTGAGGAGTGGAGTTCTGTAAACTAATGGTAAGGAGCTAAGTAAAGCTATAGCAGGGGTCTATATCAGATTGTCAAAACCACAAAATGTTGAGTACCTCTTCACTGACCACTATTTGTTGAATTCTGAATCTGGCGAATTATTGTTTTCAGGAACTGCATCTCATGGTAAGTAATCAGTGGGTCATCATCAGGAATTTGCCCTTTTCCCAATGTAGTATGATCTCAGAATGGGTATATTTAATTAGGGGTGTGTGAGGAGTGCATCCACCACTGTGGGGGTGTAGCCCCTACCAGTGTCAATTTTACAGTTTGCTGATGTTATTGCAGTCAGTAGGTTGTCCAACATGTTACTTACCATGGGAAAGATTTTCCTGGTAGCAATCGTTAGGCTGATTCTTGTTCAACAAATAGTGTCTGATGAGGTATTCAACCTTTTGTGGTTTTGATAATGTGATATAGACCCCTATAGCAGCTGTTGTGTGGGAGTGTTAAGAGAAGGAGTTCAGAGCAAAGTATAGGTTAAGCTAGAAGAATTGAGACAAATGGGAGAAAAGTAAGAGAAGAGCCTCAGATCAGAGTAATGGATGAGCTAGAAGAACTGAAATATAAAAGGCCCTGGGGCTACTGGACAGATGTGTTAGAAAGGCAGGAAGGGTGTAGAAGTTGCAGTAGATTTAGCTACAGACAGGAGCAATTAAAAACTGTGAGCAGAGTCATGGCTCATAAGCACATAGCAAAGTGCTACACAAATTGGGAGAGACAAAAGTTTGAGTTAGGTAGTATCCATGCTGAGTAGTGGATGTTGAGTAGTGGTTTTGGGTTCTATAAAGGGGCTGGTCAAACAGTGACTGCTATCTTGCTCTTAGCATGTGTACCCTAAATGATATTTACAAATTTATGTAATTTACAGCATAATAACACAGGTAGGGTGAGGAAGCTTAGTCAAGCATGCTTTTATCTTGTTTCAAAGTAGGGATGCTTGAAGAGTAGTAGCTGGGTGCAGCAGTCATTCAAGCAGGAGATGGAGTTTTGTTTTATGAATGGATTGATCTGCTTGTGTTGAACAGTGGGCTAGAATGACAGAATAAAAAACGTATAGATGATATAGTAATGTTACTTGTGAATACAGCAAGGATTGCAACAGAAAAGACAGTATTATCATACACCTGTATAAATTAGCATAATAGGTTTCAGATACACATCCAGCAGTATTTGATTTAACAGTTTTACTAACCAAATTTCCACTTTGTCAGCCAATACTGGGGATAGTTCAAGTGCTATCAGAATGTTAAAATGTAATTATATTCAGTACATATAGGTGTTAACGACTTTCATGCAATGCTCATTAATTACTATACACTGTTCAGAATAGTCTCGATTAAAAAAGGCCAGTTAGAAAGTCAAAGTTAAGTCTAAGTTGCAAGGTCAGAAATAGAGCTCTAGAGCAAACACAGACACAGAAATACTGGAATGCATATGTTTGATAATATCACAGTTAAACATTAGCCACCAGATAATGACTACTACCCTTGGGGGCACGAAAACAGAGATAGATATAATGACAGCGTAGTTGTATTACTTATACAGGCAAGGCAATTGCGAGTACTGTGAAATTGCATAAAAAAGGATTCCTTGGTTAGCCAAGCAAACATTGGAAACAAAAAAAGAAAATGGTTACAATTCAAAGTAACCCTAGAGAACGATGCAAACATGTGGAGCAGGAAATATTCTAAGATATTCTAAGCAGCCAAATGAATGTTTTGCACAGTACAACATGTCCATAGCTTGGGCCGTGGGATTGGCAAATTCCATTAAACAAACTAAAGTTTGAAGCAACTGGATCTTTTGTAGCTAACAACAAGATTAAACATGCATGAAAGTAATAGGAGCTCTCATAGCTAACAATAGGTTATACAAGACAACAATAGCAGTGGTACATTTCAATAAAAAGTAAGAAAACAGTCCACAAATAGCTTTTCACTTAGACTGTAAAAAACAGAACAAAACTATCAAATAGCTAATTATTCTTGCATTTAGTATGCAGTTGCATGCAAGAACAGTAAGGCAGCAGCATACAGCAAGCACAATTTCAAAGCATGATGTAATAGCAGTTAAATTAGGGAGACGTGCAAAATAATATCCAATAGTATGAGTGAGAGGAAATAATATATACATAGACAATGTAGCAATTATGAGAGAAGAGATAAAATGTAATTAAGCAATATAGCAATATAAGTGCACGTAAAACAGTTCTTTGCTTACAAAGTCATATGGGAAACGTGCTCACTGCCAGGGCACACTGCAGGACCAATCTCGTAGAATAGAGGAGTTCAAAGACGGTACTCTTTGAACTCCTAGATAACCGAAATTTAAATAAATGAAATCTAAACCAATGCTTAAAAGATAAATAACAGACTATATGAAAGCAAAGAATCACTGTAAAACTAATTGGAGTGATGCATTCACTGGAAACACTACTGAAGGAATGAAGCAAGTTTTGAAAGAGCATTTGAAAAAAAAATAAAAAAAATGTTTAACATCAGGATCTAGGCACAGAAGATAGATGCTTAACTAAGATGAGAAAAAAATATAAGAAATTACAATGATGTTCAACTAAACTTTGAAAAGTGAAATAAACAAAATTGACAGATAAAGTAAATATAGTGTGAAACAACATCAACAAAAATTTGAAGAGTTTGAAACTGAGATATCATTCCAGAAAAAGTAAGAGCAATGAACAATACAGTATTCCATGTTAAAAACCTCAAATCAGTCTGACGAGCTGGTTTAAATGGAAGAATAGTTAGCTTTTCAAACAAAAAACTAAAGTTCCAAGGTGGAGCCACCTGATTTTCAGGTGGAAGAGTATGTAATACCTCTTTTAAAAACTGCTTGATTTCAGCACAGGAATTGAGGGGATGATCCAAGGGCAGAAAAGCAGAAATGACTAACAAATTAATCTTGACGGAAGAATAATAAAGGCAAGAGGACAATAATTCACATTATACAGCCAAGAATCAGAGATAACTGGGTCTTGAAAAAACGTTCTGGTTCTTGGTAAATCACCAACTAGAAAGTATTTTCCAATTCCATATGTAGGATTACCTATTTTTTTAGCCTCCTTCAGTGCCTTCTGTAAGTCCTCAGAAAAAAAGATGCCTAAAACATATTAAACTTCTATCATCCAGGCAGTCAACTGAAGAGTTTTCAGGTTGGGGTATATCAAACACCCCCAGTTATGTGGGAGTAAATCCAGTCTGTGAGGAAGCTTGTGGTAATTGCCCTTGGCCAGTTTCAAAGAAAGTAAGAACCACTGTTGTCTGGGCCAAAAGAAAGTCAATAATGCAATCTTGTAGATGGTCATTTTGACTTATGCACTGTCCTTGGTTTTTAGAGGCTTTCCCTTTCTTTTTGGAGCCTCCTTGCAATTACTTTTTTAAAATCCTGTTTGGCAGCGCCTAACTACTTAATCTGTTCTTTAAAAAAAGGGAGCTGGCAGAAGTGAAGTTTTTATTTTCTTTAAAAGGGAAAGTTGGAAGATTTGGATCACCCCTTGAATCAACTTTTCTCTCTCATCAAACCTCTTAAGAACCTGAGCTGCAGAAGGGCCAAACACAACTTCCTTGTCTGGTTGAGAATTTTTAAACATCAGTCTTAACATCCTCTGATCAATTTTGAGAATTTAACTTAGCAAGTCTTTTAATAACTGACCCAGATGAACAGCTCTGTCAACAGTATCATTGTTATCAAAGAAGCATATTAAAGAATGCTCAGCTACATCAGAAGCAGATAAAATAGAATCATTCAAAGAATTCTTCACCTCAGAAAATGTAAGGCTAACAGTTAATGATCTATGTTCTCAGAGGATAGAAGCAAAACCTTTGACATATGAGACTAGCAGTTTAAAATTTTTAATGTTAAAGTGACAGAAGAATAAATTTTCCTTCCCAAATTTGACAAAAGCTTTACCATTATTATCAGAGAGAGTGTGATTACCATTAGCAATCTGATTAACAGAAGTAATGTTAAATAAAGAAATTACTGCAGGGTCTGTTTTAGATTTAGAAAATAGATGTTTCTAAGTCTGAGGTACCTCATGTAAGAAGGCAAGAAGAGGCTGACTGTCAGATAAGTTGAAAGTTACCAGGATAACATTCTCTAGAGCAGATAAAAAGGGAGGGATAGCCACAGGCTGTCTGATCTCCACCTGTAACAAATTATACTACTTTTACTGGGAAACAGGAATTACATTTGTTCCTATGGAAATACCTATTTCATTTTAGATAAAGTCTGAGAAAAAGATAGGTCTTCTGCTGGGAAATCTGTAACAAAACTTTCCTCAGAATCAGAAAATGTAGCTTGCGAAGAAAAGCCTGAAGTACAACATTCTCTCTCCAATCCCTCCTCTTCTGACAGAAAATCAGAGTCATAAACAGAGAGTAAATTTTTCCCCCAAAGAGGACTTTGTCAAATTAAAAGCAGAAATTAATCCCCTGGCAAAGATCAACCCAAAGCAGGCATAGTAATCTTGGAATCAGGCACCCTTTCTCCTCTATGCAGTAGACATTTACCTGCCCCATCCCTCGAGACTGAGAAAAGTGGTTCTCCCTTGACTGCAGAGAACATCCTACAGTCACAGAGGACATGTCTAGCTTCTGGTCCTACATAGTTGTCAGTGCTAAACCAGAGGGACTATGAGAAAATGGCAAGTGGTCTAGCTTACGGCAGAGTCATGCATCAGCCCCTGAGGCAGAGAAAGATATACAAAGACCCCCTAGTAAGTCTCTCTTTTTTCTTGAACATGGAGGGAAGGAATGTGGTTTTAGCAACGAATGAAGCCCTGATGATAGGTAGAGGAGAAAGGAAGATTCAGTAAACCTTATGTCAAGCAAAAAATGGCAAGAAAACATACTGGCAGCCCCCAAAAGTATAAATTCCTGTCTATAACAAACAACAGACTTCAGCCTATGTGAAGATAAGTCAAAAAATGATTTTTACATATTTTGTTCAAGCAATATTCACAAGCACAAATCCCCTTACAAGTAATGACAGCCTGAAAAAAATTTAATTTCCTGAATTAAAATAAAACATTTCACAAAAAATAATTTCTGCATACAGTGGCATGTTTTCCACAATGGGGAACTTATCTACCCAGCCTGGAAAGATTATTAGTATACAGTAAGTACCACAAGGCCCACAGAAGGAGCACACTTCAGCAGCAAGAAAGCTCTGAAGAATGTGCCACTTTGACTACCTATTATATGGAGCTTTGCTCATGCTCCAGGCAGTTAGGATGGCTGTAAAGTACCTTTATGCTTTGAAAAGCTGGCCAGTTGATCATATCTTTAGCAGGCTATAACCCCAATAGCTTAGGTTACTGCAACATGTATCTATTGTTGAACAACAGAGAATTTTTTGACTGATGTTCACATGCAGCAATGCCATTCCTGTCTCTCATGACATGTTGCAGCCTTGTGATTGCTTTAGTTTCTTGTAACAGAATGCCATCAATGTGCTGTCAGTTTCAGCCCAGTTAGAAATCTAAATCTCTTAATCAGGGTGTATATACTTCTTATATGCAAATGGACAAACTGAATACCTTTACTAAGCAACTGTCAAAAAATACATCTATTGTATGTTCCCCTGCATTGTTCTGTACACTGGCCTTATGTACTACAGACTGTGTTACTGAAACTCACCCTCAGATTGGAAACAAACAGAAAGTACAGTTGCATAAGTCACACTTACCATAACAGCAGGTGTTTAAATTCCCCACTGCTGCTGTATAACCTTTTGTTTATATGGGTTGTATCCTGTCCAAGATGTAACAACAGGCCAGCTTCACAAAGTTTTGCATCCCTCCCACATCTATACTCTTGTCTGCTGATTGGCTGACCCCTTAGAAGAAAACGAGCAGTTAGAGTGTAGAAAACCTCAAGGCTTTCTTGCCCGCCTTACTCATCCTGAACTCTAAAAGATATGACAGTAGACAAAAAACTTTATATGCCAACAACTATCTATAGACACAAGTACGGAGATGGCAAGTAGGTTTGGCTACTGCAGAAGTGAGGAATTTGAATATCTGCTGTTATGGTAAGTGCAATTTGCATGACTGTGCATGTTCATCATTCTCACTGCTGCAGTAGACTTTTGGCTATATGGATTAATGACCAAAGCTTATCTAAGCATGGAGGAGGAACAATAAGGATCCAGAAGCCTGTGGAGAATGGCCCCAGCAAATCCAGTCTTGGACCTGGAAAGGAATTCAGTTTTCTAAACGTATATACAGAGGACCATACTGCTACCTCTGTAATGCCTCTAGAGCCTACCCCTTTCCAGTATGCCACCATAGAAGCCAAGGATCTAGTAGAATATGCCTTCATACTGCCTGGAATAGATTTACCATGGAGGGTATAACAAAAGCAATAGTTGAGGACAGCCACCCTGAAATAGTCTGTTTTGACACAAGCTGTCCCTTCTTTGCCCCAGCACAAGAAATAAACAGCTAGTCTGCTTTCCTAAAGGGCTTAGTTCTATCAATATAGCACCTGGGCTGCCTATGCATATTCAGAGTATATAGAATCCTTTCTCCCTGGTTCCGAGGATCTGGATAGAACACTGGGAGACTGATGGTTTGAGCAAAAGTAAACTCTAAAACAACTTTGGGTATAAATGAGGGATTTGTTCTTAATATCACCCTGTCTCTATGGAAGACAAGTTAGGGTTCACCAACCATGAGAGACTGAAACTCAAATACTATTTTTGCAGATGTCAGGTCAATAAGGAGTACAGTCTTCAATGTAGTAAACCTTGTGTCCACCTCATGAGGTGGTCCAAAGGGAGACATAGTTAACTCTTAGCTCAAAATTAAGATCCCAGGAAGGGGTACCTGTTTTCTATGAGGCCTAACATGCAAAACTTCATTCAGAGACTGTTTTACCAAAATCAGAGATGAAATGGGACAATCATTGGACAGATAGGCTGAAACAGCTACAAGATGTCCTATAATAGAGGACTAAGAAGGGCCAGAGGAAAGTAACACACACAGATATTTTAGAGCCAGTGCTGCATAATCCCTGATGGGGCCTGTTTTATAGGCTAGGTGCCAACTAGAAAATATTTTCCACTTGGCAGTATATCATTTTCTAGTAGCATATTTTCTTGCCTCCTTTAGTATCTGCTGCACATCCTAATTAAAGAGGTTCATAAAAGGTATCAACACTGAATCATTCAGGCAGTTAATTGGAGTTGTTTGAGACTGGAATGCATCAGACTCCGCTGTCTTGTCTGGGTAGGTCCAGTCTGTGAAGAAGCTTGTGGTAATTACCCTTAACCCAGTTTTATAAGAAGGGAGAATGAATTTTGCTTGTGACAAAAGTGAATCACAGCAGTGATTCTTGGCGAGTCCTTCTGAATCTTCATAATTACCCTGGATATTAGTAGAAAGGGTAGAAATGCATAAAGAAACAAAGATTCCCAACCAAGGGAATGAAAATGCATCTACTTTCCAGGTTTGCTTTGCAAGGAACCCTGGAAAAAATTTGTCAGTTGTCTATTTTGAAAGAAAGTTAACAGATCTATCTGAGGTGTACTCCACAATCGGATAAATTCCTGAAAGACACCCCGCCCTCCCATTCAATTATCATTTATGAGGGTATGTCCTAATCCTGTTCAGTTTATCTCTGACAGAATGCAAATGCTTGGAGGGTTAAGGAATGCCATAGGGTTACCTCCCAAGCCATCATAACCAGCATGCATGGAGTATATGACCTGGCAACCCCCCCCCCATTTGTTTACATACCCAGTCACTGTGGTTTTGATTGTAATCACGTGAAGTGGTCCTGAGGACCACAAATGATGAAGAGATTTTAAGGCATGGATCACAGCCAACATCTCTTTGACATTGATGCACTTTGATCTGTCTGAGGAGTTTCACAGGCGTTGCACCTGTAACCACAAAGAAACTGCTCCCTAAGCAAAATCTGTGGCATCTGTAGTTACAAACTGAATTGGGATCTGAGGAGAAAATGGAGACAACAATTTAGGGCTATTTGCTGGTTTCACCTGTGCAGTTTATTTTTGATAAAGCCCAAAATTTAATCTGAAATTATAGAGGATGAAGATGTGGTGTCCACATGTTTTTTTGCAAACTATTGAATTTTTCTTATATGTAACCTGGTGAGAAAAATCATGAGACCCACAGAAGCCATAAACCACAGAATCTTCAGATATTCTTTTGCAGATGTATAAGACTGACTGGAGAAGCTCCAGAAAGTTTCCAGATAAAAATTCACCTCAAGATAATAAGACATGAAACCCACCTTGAGGAATCTTGACATCTGGGAAAAGACTCTGCAAAGCTATGCAAGTTGTGTATATAACTCTGCAATGACCTGTCACTGAAGCTAGATACTTCATAAACACTTCTGGAGATGTAGATAACCCAAAGGGCAAAGCAGAGAATCAATAATGTAACCCAGACACAGAGACTCTGATAAATTTCTTGAAGCCTATGATTTTGGAGATGTGGTGACAAGCATCCCTTAGAGCTAATGTTATCAAGAAACTCAAAGTTGAAATAAGAATTAACAGATTCTGAAGGGTTAGCAATTTGAATTTGGTACTTTCAGATACAGATTGAGAAAGGAAAGATCTAGAACTGGTCTCCATGAAAGCTATATCTTTGGAAGCAGAAACATTCTGGAGTAGAAACTTTTGTCCCTTTGATCTAAAGGGACTTTTTTATGACTCCAAGGAAGAGCATGTGCTAAAGAACCTGAGGAAAAAACTCTAGTTTGTAGGGAGGACAGGTATACCCCTGAAAAGTGGTATTTGTGTCCAGTGGTAACTGTAACTATTCTGGACCAATTTTATCATTCAGGAGTCTGACACAATCTGTTGCCAAAGGGGAATGTAGAGAGTTACTTTCTGCGACAGATTTAGGCAAATGAGGACTGAAATGGAGGGGGACAGAATCAAGGCACAGTCATTCTGAAGTATTAGACTCTGCCTTTTTGGAAAGGATCTCTGTTTCTTGTTGTTCCCCTCTTACCATCTCTTGGAAGACTTGTAATGGGTGCATTGAAATATCCTAGACACTCCCTGAATACATTTCCCTTTTTTATCACATCTTTGAAAACATAAGTAGCAGACAGGCCAACTAAACCTCCTTATATAAAGTAGAATTTCAATTTTCAGACTCTAATTCTTCAGTAAACATTTGGTTGCATACTCAGGCATATCTCATCAAAACTATAACAGTAGTAGTGGGCCTAGACAGAGTTTCTGCAAAATAGTACACACTCTTCAAAGAATGTTTAGATACTTAAGAAATATTACAAATAATAGTATTCAGAAAGGAGCTACGTTCTGAAGGAAGTGTGGCAGAGTATTCTTTCAGACTGCGTCCAACTCAAAATAAGCTTCAACATATTTGCCTGGTAGTTAAGAATTCTGTATTCTACAGTGGAAGAAGAAAAAATTCTCTTACCAAATCTGTCTAGTACCTTGTCTTCTTTATTCAAAGGAGAAAAGTTTGTATTGACCCAAAGATTGTTTCCAGCTGGCTGAGAACTTGAAATGACAGTTAGGTCTGATCTGCAATAACAAAACAAGAGGTTTTTATCTTAAAGTACATTCTGAAGTCTTTCTTCCTTTGTGCAGACTGATGGTTGAGATTCAGGATTATAACAGCAGCATTAAAAACATCACTCAAGTCTGGCAAAATAGGAGAGATGAGTGAAGTATGAGGTATGCCCTCTTGTAATGTATCATATCGCCTCATTTCATGGGGACATGTACTTCTTCTTCTTCTTCTTCTTCCTTCGACTTTTTCCTGGTTAGGGGTCACCACAGCAGATCACCTGTCCGCTCATGATTGGCAGTGCAGTTTTACAGTGTTGAGTTGCCAGCCCGGCGCCCAACCTTCCACAGAAGGTGCACACACGAACACCCTCACACATAGGGCCAATTTAGAGTGTCCAATCCATCTACAGCATGTACCTATTACTACAAAACACCTAATTCATCCTGGAAAAAGACTATGAAAAGGAAAATTCCTCCATGGGAGGTGGGAATGTCCACATTTCCTTGGATCAGAGTTTTGGGCTTGGGAATCTGTAGCAGAAAAAGCTCTTTCTCTGTCAATGTTAGAATCTTTTTACAAACTTTTCTCGGAAATGTATTTACTGACACTGCTCTTAGGTAAGGATTTCTAAGCACTGGGATTAACAGCCTGTAATAATTATCTTATAAACAAACACCATGTCTTCAAATGCAGACTGTCTAACCTTTTGTTTTTTTTTTCTTTGCAAGTATCACCCTGGAAGAAGACAACTAAAAGATGGCACTTTTATCCTGACAAGAGGTTTCTTTCCCTGGCTATCCTGAGAAACATCTGGAGTTCTCCCATGCCTGATTTGGAAACTACAACATCTGTACATGATGTGGCTGACCCTGTCCATGGTGGCTGATGGGATTACATGGTATAAATCTGGAGAAGTGAGTTGCCTGTGGAGCAATAGTTAGGCACTTTATGGCTGAGGAACTGTCTGAGTCTGGGATGGTAGCAAGGGCTCTTTTCTGCATTGTATTTTTCTTTTTAAGTACAGTGGGAGATGAGTCAACAGGACTTGGATAAGTATGCATGGTGTAAGAGAGAAAGAAGTCTGCTTGCTGGAATGATTTACTCAGATGGTAACTTGCCAGACATGTGTTTCCAAGCAGCAAATGCACTTAAACATCCCCAAACAGTCTCCTACTCATTGTAAAAGCATAAGAACACAAAAATTCCTATCAGTAAAGATACACTTTACCCAAAAGAGCACTGGCAGGAACAAAGTATACAAAGACATTACAACATGCATACCAGAATATAGCACTTGTCAGTACATGGTGTGTTAATGTGTTGATTTATTTATACAACAAGCTAGAACTGTGAGACAGTCTAAAAATTCCTTAAATAATGTGCCTTTATCACAAGAAACTTTACACAATAGATAATCTGCAATGCAGTTCTGTGCAACAGTAATTAAACTGTCAGACATAGTCCCTCCCACATTTTAAACAATTATTTATAGCTTGACCAAATGTGTTTATATAGGCGGTCTAATGATGCTTGCAAATCTAAAAGTATAAGGCCTAAAAATGTTAACTAATTAGGCTTGCTTAAGGAAGCCAAGACCCATACAATCTCCGTATTTGAATCAGTTAATCCTTTTTTACTATGTCCTCAATCATATATATCTTATATGCAGCCAGCTTCCCAATTCTCAACATCATCCCAAAAACCTAAAAATAGATCTTTGGGGGGATGGACAAAAAAATCATCAAATAATCTCCAAATAATGATATCACAGTATTAGCCTAGCTGCTAATGGTGCCTAATAGTAAAACAAAGTCAGCACAAAATAGGTATCATTGCTTGTTCACCTAGTCAGCTTATCACTGATGACAATCTATGACCAACTTTTACTCTTTCTGTAGACTTCACAGGTAACTTTATCAAATAAACCAGTTCAGTATGAAACACCATATGAATCAGGATAAATATGTCCAGTTAACTCAGTCAAATGCCATTTTAGCATCAAGATTTCCCACCTGACATCGGCGTATTAATGAGCAAAGACATCATTATTAAATTATTAAAGGTAACCTTCCCTGGCATAATGCCAGTTTGATCCAAATGTATAATGGCGGTGTGAGATTTGTCCATCCTCTTTCTTCATATTGATGCTTATACCCAAAATAACTTGTAACAGTCATGACTTCACGTGGTGAAGGGTATAAGGAATTAACATGATTTGGATCCTTTCCTTGTTTTACAATAAAAATAACTCCCTGCTTCCATGAGCAGGGAGAATTCCCAGGGACAAGCACAAGATTATCCAACTTTGGAAAATTCGTAATAAAATTTTGTGTACCCTGTATGAACACATATTTGTTTTGCTCCTCCCCTTTTTCTAGAGTCTTATTTGTAGTCTCCTTTATTAATGAAGATGCCTTCTCTGCATCCAATTTAGGAGGACATTAAGGAACAAGAAAGTCATTGAATAAATCCTTGGGTAAGTGAGTGTTTGGTGTGGAATTATTAAACCACAAAGGATTCCATCATTTCTCCTGGTTTATATAAACTCTGCATTGAATTAATTTCCTTAACTCACTAAGGCAGACCCCGACATTTCAAATGGTTAGCATGTCACTTACCTTATTCCCACTCAAAATTATTCACTCTCCAGTTGCTTACCATTTTCTAAAACATAGCAGTTCACAAATCAGATATCAAATTGTCACTTTACAGCCATAAGAAATAAATCATATGATTTCATCATGCTATTGCAATTTCCAAATCCTGTTTACTTGCGAGGGAACAATGCCTTCACTTAAAAGAGCCACAGCTGTATGAGTCAACAACATCAACATAGCAACTCACTAAGCTAAAAAATAATGCACATTCACAGTTTAACGGTGGTTCCAACTGTCCTTTTAATTGAGGAGCTACAACTTTCATGGGTTTCTTGTGCACCACCCCCAATCCAGCTAATGACATCAGCATTGACTGCAGCAGCCATGACTGTTTTTTAAATTAGGACAGCCTGATGTTTTAAGGAGTGGTCCATTCAAGTCTCTTAACAGCAGTTCAGTTTAACAAACTATTACTTCTACTCAAAAATCTCTCAGAATCTTTCCTGAAAAAGTTGCTGTAATTTATACAATGGTAAGGCAAAATTTCAACCCCACCCATTGATACACACTGACACATACAATGAAAACTTTCTTTTCAAAATGCACTCTTAAGAATCAGTCCACTTCAATCTGAGTCTGCCTACTACAAAAATCTGCTTGTTGCATCTCCTCCATACACCTTTGAAACAGAGGGAAAGGCTGTGGTAAATTCCCTAGAATGTTGCTGTTTACCGTTTCAGGCAAAGCTTTTCCAGTGATTGCAGGTGATGCCTTGAACAGCCAACATTGCCAGCAGTGCTGCAGTTTTAGTATTCCTTCATCAGGGGTGAAGAACATTATCAGTCCCTCACAAAGAGCTACACACAACTAAGCAGGATATAAAATTTGACCCAGCCTAAGTTTAGACATGTAGTCTGTTAAATGTGGAATGAATAACCTATGTGTCCTTTCAGTTCTGGTGATTTTGTTAACAGGTAGAGCCATTTGTTCTGCAAACATGAAGCAAATGCAGTTTGAAAGGCTAGATCCTTCTCTTTTGGGGACACCAATGAAAAGTTGTTTTGCATCCCTCTGCCCTCAAGTGTCTTAACTTTGCTTTCCAATTACTTCATTTTAGCCTTCACTGTATTCATACAGAGTTTCTCATATTTTTTCTTTGCATCTGTAAAGCTCGGACATTACCCTTTTTGGATGTAATTCTGCAAACTGGATTTTATTTTCTGCAATTCCTACACAAAAAGTTCAAGTTCTGCATTTCTTCTCAAGTCAGTACTTGTGCTGGTGGGAGCATTGAAGTGCAAATTGAAAGAGTCTAACCACATGCCTGCAATACTTGAGAATTATTTCTCAAAATCACTGCCTTCTTCTTAGGTAAAACTGTAGATTTCACCAGATTATAATCCCAAACCACCACAAAGTTCACTTTCTAATACAGAGGGAGAAGTGCAATTTAGTAATCTGGGCTGCTACACCACTGCCAACTTAACCAGAAGTCCATCTGTTTTTTGTGTCACTGTCATAACTCTCAACTGTCCAGAATTTTGCAGGGTGCCCATATTTTTACTTCATATTTTTGGTCTGTTCCAGTTAAAATATGTGGTTTTCTGGAAAATCATTCAGGACTGATGTCAGTAAATAATATGTTTGAGTTTGAGACTTCTTATCCCTCAGTAAATTCATACTAATGCAAAATATGTTAATCTAGGAACTTTCCAGGTCTACAAGAGCAATCTCTAAAAATCTGTCACTGTTTGTCCAGAATTATTGTGCTAAGTGGTTGAGAAGTGTGGCTACTTTACTTTATGTGCCTGGTGACACCAATGTTCTTTTGGAACTAGTTTGCTAGGCAACTGTTCCCTTATATACTGGTGTATATTATAGCAATAACTGATGAGCAGATGTGGTATGTGTGGTTTAATCATGGGGGCTAAACCCAAATGATTTAACAAAGGCAACCATGGGTAAATCTTCAATATACCACAGTCACTCATTGGTTATTGCTATTATACAATGACATTATTTAAGAAATGACTTACTTTTCTTAAATAATGTCTTTGTATAACAGTGCCGTGGTGTTCTTCTACATTGTTTCCCTTTCTGCTGCTTTGTTGATGTACTGCCCACATGTATGGTGAAAGAATAATAGTATTCTGTCTCCATTTAAACTGTTGCTAGTAAGATTATTAGCTTGAATAAAAAGCTGCAAGAATGATATGAAATATAAAGGGTTAATTTAGAAATAGTACAAAATGCTGAAAAATAGAAAGTCGTAAGTGTGCTGGCACAGATGGCAGCTGGAAGGACATCAATGAAGTAAAGAGGTGTAACATCAAGCATGATAAAGTTGGAACATCTAGTTTCAGATAGTGCTGGAACATCACGTTTCAGATAATGCAAGACTGAGTTTCCATGGATCATCAAACTACAAAGAACCAAGGACAAGGGAACAAAGGAAACCTGTTATACAAAGAAAGAACTGTTATACATCAGACTTTGAGAAAAAATATCAGACTTTTTGGTATTAATATGAGTGTGTATAAACAAGCTTTGGGAATTTGCCATAGAGAGCTGACAGCATCTGTGTTGCATTCTTGCAGATCCGAAAGAAAAATGTAATAGTAAAATGCATATTAACTGAAGCAGTGGTCTTGGTGTATTTATTGTACTTAGTACAATACAGTAATAGGACTAGTTGGTCACAATAAATAGTTAAACATACTTTGGTATGCATGCATGTAAATGCAAGTAACAGTAAGAAACTAACAGAAGGCAGTATATAATTTTTCATATGGGACTTATGTTCCTACACTTGCACAGCACATAAGTGCTTTGGAAAGCAAACAATGGAGAAAGGAAGATCTTGATGGGTCTATATTAGCAAAAGAAAGGAATCCAGTTTTCTAAACGTATATACAGTGGACCATACTGCTACCTCTATAATGCCTCTAGAGCCTACCCCTTTCCAGTATGCCACCATAGAAGCCAAGGATCTAGTAGAATATGCCTTCATACTGCCTGGAATAGATTTACCATGGATAGAACACTGGAAGACTGATGGTTTGATCAAAGTAAACTCTGAAACAACTTTTGGTATAAATGAGGGATTTGTTCTTAATATCATCCTGTCTCTATGGAAGACAAGATAGGGTTCACCAACCATGAGACACTGAAACTCAAATACTTTTTTTGCAGATGTCAGGTCAATAAGGAGTACAGTCTTCAATATAATAAACCTTGTGTCCACCTCATGAGCTGGTCCAAAGGGAGACATAGTTAACTCTTAGCTCAAAATTAAGATCCCAGGAAGGGGTCACCTGTTTTATATGAGGCCTAACATGAAAAACTTCATTTAGAGACTGTTTTACCAAAAACAGAGATGAAATGGGACAATCATTGGACAGATATGCTGAAACAGCTGCAAGATGTCCTATAATAGAGGACTAAGAAGGGCCAGAGGAAAGTAACTCACACTGATATTTTAGAGCCAGTGCTGCATAATCCCCGATGGGGCCTGTTTTATAGGCTAGTTGCCAACTAGAAAATATTTTCCACTTGGCAGTACAACATTTTCTAGTAGCATATCTTCTTGCCTCCTTTAGTATCTGCTGCACATCCTAATTAAAGAGGTTCATAAAAGGTATCAACACTGAATCATTCGGGCAGTTAATTGGATTTGTTTGAGACTGGAATGCATCAGACTCCCCTGTCTTGTCTGGGTAGGTCCAGTCTGTGAAGAAGCCTGTGGTAATTACCCTTAACCCAGTTTTATAAGAAGGGAGAATGAATTTTGCTTGTGACAAAAGTGAATCACAGCAGTGATTCTTGGCGAGTCCTTCTGAATCTTCATAATTACCCTGGATATTAGTAGAAAGGGTAGAAAGACATAAAGAAACAAAGATTCCCAACCAACGGAATGAAAATGCATCTACTTTCCAGGTTTGCTTTGCAAGGAACCCTGGAAATAATTTGTCAGTTGTCTATTTTGAAAGAAAGTGTACAGATCTATTTGAGGTGTTCTCCACAATCGGATAAATTCCTGAAAGACACCCCGCCCTCCCATTCAATTATCATTTATGAGGGTATGTCCTAATCCTGCTCAATTTATCTCTGACAGAATGCAAATGCTTGGAGGGTTAAGGAATGCCATAGGGCTACTTCCCAAGCCATCATAACCAGCATGCATGGAGTATATGACCTGGCAATCCCCCCCCCCTCCATTTGTTTAGATACCCAACCTGTAACCATAAAGAAACTGCTCCCTAAGCAAAATCTGTGGCATCTGTAGTTACAAACAGAATTGGGATCTGAGGAGAAAAATGGAGACCACAATTTAGGGCCATTTGCTGTTTTCATCTGTGCAGTTTATTTTTGATAAAGCCCAAAATTTAATCTGAAATTATAGAGGATGAAGATGTGGTGTCCACATGTTTTTTTGCAAACTATTGAATTTTTCTTATATGTAACCTGGTGAGAAAAATCATGCGAACCACAGAAGCCATAAACAACAGAATCTTCAAATATTCTTTTGCAGAAGTATAAGACTGACTGGAGAAGCTCCAGAAAATTTCCAGATAAAAATTCACCTCAAGATATTAAGATATGAAACCCACCTTGAGGAATCTTGACATCTGGGAAAAGACTCTGCAAAGCTATGCAAGTTTGTGTATATAACTCTGCAATGACCTGTCACTGAAGCTGGACACTTCATAAACACCTCTGGAGATGTAGATAACCCAAAGGGCAAAGCAGAGAATCAATAATGTAACCCAGACACAGATACTCAGATAAATTTCTTGAAGCCTATGACTTTGGAGATGTGGTGATAAGCATCCCTTAGAGCTAATGTTATCAAGAAACTCAAAGTTGAAATAAGAATTAACAGATTCTGAAGGGTTAGCAATTTGAATTTGGTACTTTCAGATACAGATTGAGAAAGGAAATATCTAGAACTGGTCTCCATGAAAGCTATATCTTTGGAAGCAGAAACATTCTGGAGTAGAGACTTTTGTCCCTTTGATCTAAAGGGACTTTTTATGACTCCAAGGAAGAGCAGGTGCTAAAGAACCTGGGGAAAAAAACTCTAGTTTGTAGGGAGGACAGGTATACCCCTGAAAATTGGTATTTGTGTCCAGTGGTAACTGTAACTATTCAGACCAATTTTATCATTCAGGAGTCTGACACAATCTGTTGCCAAAGGGGAATGTAGAGAGTTACTTTCTGCGACGGATTTAGGCAGATGAGGACTGATTTGGAGGGGGACAGAATCCTGGCACAGTCATTCTGAAGTATTAAACTCTGCCTTTTTGGACAGGATCTCTGTTTCTTGTTGTTCCCCTCTTACCATCTCTTGGAAGACTTGTAACGGGTGCATTGAAATATCCTAGACACTCCCTGAATACATTTCCCTTTTTTATCACATCTTTGAAAACATAAGTAGCAGACAGGCCAACTAAACCTCCTTATATAAAGTAGAATTTCAATTTTCAGACTCTAATTCATCAGTAAACATTTGGTTGCATACTCAGGCATATCTCCTCAAAACTATAACAGTAGTAGTGGGCCTAGACAGAGTTTCTGCAAAATAGTACACACTCTTCAAAGAATGTTTAGATACTTAAGAAATATTTGAAATAATAGTATTCAGAAAGGAGCTTATGTTCTAAAGGAAGTGTGGCAGAGTATTCCTTCAGACTACGTCCAACTCAAAATAAACTTCAACATATGTGCCTGGTAGTTAAGAATTCTGTATGCTACAGTGGAAGAAGAAAAAATTCTCTTACCAAATCTGTCCAGTACCTTGTCTTCTTTATTCAAAGGAGAAAAGTTTGTATTGACCCAAAGATTGTTTCCAGCTGGCTGAGAACTTGAAACGACAGTTAGGTCTGATCTGCAATAACAAAACAAGATGTTTTTATCTTAAAGTACATTCTGAAGTCTTTCTTCCTTTGTGCAGACTGCTGGTTGAGATTCAGGATTATAACAGGAAGCATTAAAAACATCACTCAAGTCTGGCAAAATAGGAGAGATGAGTGGAGTATGAGGTATGCCCTCTTGTAATATATCATATCGCCTCATTTCATGGGGACATGTACTTCTTCTTCTTCTTCTTTCGGCTTTTTCCTGGTTAGGGGTCAACACAGTGGATCACCTGTCCACTCATGACTGACAGTGGAGTTTTACAGTGTTGAGTTGCCAGCCAGGCGCCCAACCTTCCACAGAAGGCACACACACTCACACATAGGGCCAATTTAGAGTGCCCAATCCATCTACAGCATGTACCTATTACTACAAAACACCTAATTCATCCTGGAAAAAGACTATGAAAAGGAAAATTCTTCCATGGGAGGTGAGAAGGTCCTCATTTCCTTGGATCAGAGTTTTGGGCTTTGGAATCTGTAGCAGAAAAAGTTCTGTCTCTGTCAATGTTAGAATCTTTTTACAAACTTTCCTCAGAAATGTATTTACTGACACTGCTCTTAGGTAAGGATTTCTAAGCACTGGGATTAACAGCCTGTAATAATTGTCTTATGAAAAAACATCATGTCTTCAAATGCAGAGTGTCTAACCTTTTTTTTTTTTTTTTTTTCTTTGCAGGTATCACCCTGGAAGAAGACAACTAAAAGATGGCACTTTTATCCTGACAAGAGGTTTCTTTCCTTGGCTATCCTGAGAAACATCTGGAGTTCTCCCATGCCTGATTTGGAAACTACAACATCTGTACAGGATGTGGCTGACTCTGTCCATGGTGGCTGAAGGGATTACATGATATAAATCTGGAGAAGTGAGCTGTCTGAGGAGCAATAGTTAGGCACTTTATGGCTGAGGAACTGTCTGACTCTGGTCTGGTAGCAAGGGCTCTTTTCTGCATTGTATT
Source organism: Protopterus annectens (assembly GCF_019279795.1). Taxonomy (NCBI): domain Eukaryota; kingdom Metazoa; phylum Chordata; order Ceratodontiformes; family Protopteridae; genus Protopterus; species Protopterus annectens. The sequence goes on from NC_056744.1 coordinate 994,111,569, forward strand.
TTTCTTTTTAAGTACAGTGGGAGATGAGTCAACAGGACTTGGATAAGTATGCATGGTGTAAGAGAGAAAGAAGTCTGTTTGCTGGAATGGTTTACTCAGATGGTAAGTTGTCAGACATGTGTTTCCAAGCAGCAAATGCACTTAAACATCCTCACACAGTCTCCTACTCATTGTAAAAACATAAGAACACAAAAATTCCTATCAGTAAAGATACACTTTACCCAAAAGAGCACTGGCAGGAACAAAGTATACAAAGACATTACAACATGCATACTAGAATATAGCACTTGTCAGTACATGGTGTGTTAATGTGTTGATTTATTTATACAACAAGCTAGAACTGTGAGACAGTCTAAAAATTCCTTAAATAATGTGCCTTTATCACAGGAAACTTTACACAATAGATAATCTGCAATGCAGTTCTGCGCAACAGTAATTAAACTGTCAGACATAGTCCCTCCCACATTTTAAACAATTATTTATAGCTTGACCGAATGTGTTTATATAGGAGGTCTAATGATGTTTGCAAATCTAAAAGTATAAGGCCTAAAAATGTTAACTAATTAGGCTTGCTTAAGGAAGCCAAGACCTATACAATCTCCATATTTGAATCAGTTAATCCTTTTTTACTATGTCCTCAATCATATATATCTTATATGCAGCCAGCTTCCCAATTCTCAACATCATCCCAAAAACCTAAAAATAGATCCTTGGGGGGATGGACAAAAAAATCATCAAATAATCTACAAATAATGATATCACAGTATATCCTCCTTACTCTATAACCTCTAAACAGAGTTGGAATTAGCCTAGCTGCTAATGGTGCCTAATAGTAAAACAAAATCAGCACAAAATAGGTATCATTGCTTGTTCACCTAGTCAGCTTATCACTGATGACACTCTATGACCAACATTTACTCTTTCTGTAGACTTCACAGGTAACTTTATCAAATAAACCAGCTCAGAACGAAACACCATATGAATCAGGATAAATATGTCCAGTTAACTCAGTCAAATGCCATTTTAGCATCAAGACTTCCCACCTGACACTGACGTACTAATGAGCAAAGACATCATTATTAAATTATTAAAGGTAACCTTCCCTGGCATAATGCCAGTTTGATCCAAATGTATAATGGCGGTGTGAGATTTGTCCATCCTCTTTCTTCATATTGATGCTTATACCCAAAATAACTTGTAACAGTCATGACTTCACGTGGAGAAGGGTATAAGGAATTAACATGATTTGGATCCCTTCCCTGTTTCACAATAAAAATAACTCCCTGCTTCCATGAGCAGGGAGCATTCCCAGGGACAAGCACAAGATTATCCAACTTTGGAAAATTCGTAATAAAATTTTGTGTACCCTGTATGAACACCTATTTTTTTTGCTCCTCCCCTTTTTCTACAGTCTTATTTGTAGTCTCCTTTATTAATGAAGATGCCTTCTCTGCATCCAATTTAGGAGGACATTAAGGAACAAGAAAGTCATTGAATAAATCCTTGGGTAAGTGAGTGTTTGGTGTGGAATTATTAAACCACAAAGGATTCCATCATTTCTCCTGGTTTATATAAACTCTGCATTGAATTAATTTCCTTAACTCACTAAGGCAGGCCCCGACATTTCAAATGGTTAGCATGTCACTTACCTTATTGCCACTCTAAATTATTCACTCTCCAGTTGTTTATCATATTCTAAAACATAGCAGTTCACAAATCAGATATTTAAATTGTCACTTTACAGCCATATGAAATAAATCATATGATTTCATCATGCTATTGCAATTTCCAAATGCTGTTTACTTGCTAGGAAACAATGCCCTCACTTAAAAGAGCCACAGCTGTATGAGTCAACAACATCAACATAGCAACTCACTAAGCTAAAAAGTAATGCACATTCACAGTTTAACGGTAGTTCCAACTGTCCTTTGGGAATTTGCCATAGAGAGCTGACAGCATCTGTGTTGCATGCTTGTAGATCCGAAAGGAAAATGTAATAGTAAAATGCGTATTAACTGAGGCAGTGGTCTTGGTGTATTTATTGTACTTAGTACAATACAGTAATAAGATTAGTTGGCCACAATAAATAAACATACTTTGGTATGCATGCATGTAAATGCAAGTAACAGTAAGAAACTAACAGAAGGCAGTATATAATTTTTCATATGGGACTTATGTTCCCACACTTGCACAACACATAAGTGCTTTGGAAAGCAAGCAATGGAGAAAGGAAGAAAGGAAAGGAAGAAAGGAAGATCTTGATGGGTCTATATTAGCAAAGTGAAAAACCCTATGTGCAGATACCAAAATATCAACCCCTATACCGTGAACCGTGAAAATCCCGAATGCACTAAACTGCGAAAAAAAAATATCGAACTGTCATAGTCGGCCAACCCCACCACCCGCTACATACTACCTACCCAAACAAAATAAATAAACCACATACATACACTAACCAAACCCTACTTCTAAGCTAAACTAAAGCACCAAAACCCTACCTCCAACACTACACTAAACCCCACAAACACAACTATCTATGCACTCTCCTTAACCCCTCCCTAACCCTAAGGTCCATAACTACTGCACACATCCCCTACAGGTATACACCTAAACGAAATAAATAATACACATACATACACTTAAAAAAACCTACACTTAACACTACACTAACTCTTACATACAGTACCTATCTATGCACTTACCTTAACCCAAATCCTAACACTAAGGACCTATCTATTGCACACTTACCTTACGGAGCTGTCCCACAGATGGGTCAACCGAAACAAATCAACATTTTGAAATTTGCGGTTTTGACTGTTCGGGGTTTATGTACTTTGAGCAATACGGTTCAACGTCTTCGTATTCGCCTAAAGGGATTTTCGATCGCGTAATAGGAACCTGATCTTGGTTGCTTTTTTTTTTTTAAAAACTGTGAAATGCAGGCAGTTTAGAGGTATGAGAGACAGGGCAAAAATGCAAGGAAAATCAGGTACGTTTCTTTCGTTTTGCAAAACGTGCCTGATTTTCCTTATATTTTCTCTGCCCTCTGTATGTTCTTCTCAACCTCTTAGCTCAAGAAAACTACAAAGCCTTAGCATATATTACTAGAGGAAAGTCCAGGTGACCAGACTTTTTTTCTACTGGTATATGCTTAAATTACAACGGGTATGCTGCTCCGGCTGACCAATTAGCATGCACGTTTTTGAATGTTAATGAGATAGCACTGTTGAATAACTGTTTTATGTTACTATCAGAATTCTGTCAGAAAGTTTCTATGATTATTTAAGTATTGTTCAAGGTATTTGCCATTTCTTTTTGGATTTTTTTTTAGGACAATTCTAAGATGAAATACTTGTCAACATTTTATCTCTGGATTATATCATGAGCAGTTGTTCAGATTTGGTGTTACCTCGGACCTGCTTTTCTAAGCTAGTTTGCCAAGCTCTCTTATTATTGTCCTCAGCACTATTCTTCTCCAGTTCCTTCAGCATGAAACTGACTCCATCCTCATACTCTTCTATAGTAAGAACCCCTGGTTGCCCTCTGTCTTTTTGACCCAAAGTCTTTCGATCCCCTGATATCCGTGAGATGTCAGAGACTGGACATTGCTAAATGTCACAGGGAAAGGGCAGCAGCAGAGCAGTTTTCACATCACTGACCTTTGTGGTTTTGCCAGGATGAGGGTAGTCAGGTGCTGCCAGAGAGTGAAATGCAATTTTGGAAGGGATTCCCATCCTTACTGAAAAACTGAAAGGCATGTAGTCTTGTTTGGCCTTTATCTATGACGAAACTCTGGCTCTGCATAAGGCTATGCTTTTTAATGTAACACTCGGAAAAGAAAAAACAAACAAAATAAAACAGATGTATTCAGTTTACTGCCTATGACCAACCTGGCATTTATCATACAGACCTGGTTTGTGAGGTCTATGAACATGTAAATTCCAAATGTTTGCATGAACGGCATGACACCATGTTTTGGATAAATGAAAAAGCACATGAAGTGTTTAACAAATCAGTTTAGATATAAGGCAGTTAGTTTATATTGACAGGAAGTTGGTAACACTAAGAAGACAAGAAGACAAGAAGGAAAGGGTTTGAGGCTGAGTGGAGTGCTTTAAGGCAAGGAGGCGATAACTATCTGGATTTTGTTAAAACAACAATGTCACTTTGGTCTGGATTTACAGAGAAGATCCTGAGAACTGAGACAGCTTATCTGCTACTCATAGCTTTAGCTGAAACAAAAATATGGCATGCCTTGAACAATTTTTTACATCTTGTTTCAAAGCATGGGCAACTTCAGCTACACTGACATTAACTCAGATTCATACACGACTTCAAACATGCAGTCCTAAAGATTCTTGGACTTTGTTAACACAAACACCTTGGAACAGTTCACCTGAATGCCCACCAGGGTGCCCTTACCCTTGACCTGATCCTCACAAACATGGGAGAAAGATACACTCTACCTGATATAATATCCTCATTGGTTGGGCTGGACCATAAAGCAGACCCCCTTTAAAATAAATATTAATTGTGAGACCTCAGCTAACTTCACCACATTTAACACATATTCCAAGGATATCTACCTCCTAAGCAACAGTCTAGCAAAATTCCAGGCACCCCAAATCCTGTGATCATGTCTGCCTATGCAGAATTGTTCATAGAAACTCTGTACAATCATGTAAAAAGCATAGAGACACCTGTTCTTACCTGAAATAAATATAGAACAATCTCCAAAAACAAGTCATCACAGTGGAATCCCATTGTAAATAGGATGTATAATAAAAAAAAGAAAATCATGTCCAAATGTAGAATGTACATTGCCCAGCATGGTTAAAAACTCCCTCATTAATCTGAACAAGCTACACAGGGGACCAATAAAAAGCCAGATTTGAGGTAAAATAGCCTCCCAAGCTAAGGACAACCAGAAGTCTTTCTCCAGCTATGTCTTTAACCTTAAAGGCAACATCCAACAATGTGCCAAACTAATGGTGAATGGAACCACCCATACACAGCCTGAAGATATAGCACACCTGTAGGCCAAAAAATTCAGCTCCAGTTTTAACCTCCTATTACCCCCAGTCACCCAATGGAAATATCCCTCACCATCTCTCCACCAATCATCACTAGGAAGCAGGTCGTTACAGTGCTCTTGAAGACCGATGAAAACTGCTACAACAGGCCCTGATAATATCCCTGGATGCCTCATTATTTATTTATTTATTTATTTATTTGTTTATTTATTTATTTATTTGAAGTTTGTTTGCCAGGATGGTCCATTGGGCCGAATGAGCCTATTTTCAATGGAGTCCTGGGGTGAAAAGCTCCATAGATACAATATAAAGTATAAAATAAAATAACAGTCTGTTAAAGTACAAGAAGAATATATATAAGCCAAAGTAAATGTTAATACAACTAGAATACAAAGAAGAACAATATGTAACAATTCATATGAGTTTACAATTTTTAGTCTCTATAATCACTAAAATAGATGTTAAATCAAAGACAATAGTGAGTAAGTATGTACAGAAGAATTAAACATAAGCAGTTATTTACAATGTGCATGTTCTCATAGGGGGACACTGCGGTGGTGGTGCTGCGGTAGCGTTGTCGCCTCACAGTTAGACGTTGCACATTCGATTCTCAGTTAGAGCGTCTTCTGTGTGTCGACATGCGTGAATGGGCATTCCTTTGTTGAAGGTTGTGCGTTAGGCCCGGCAAGCCAGCATGGTAAAAATCTACTGCCAATCATTAGCAGACCGGAGTTCCGCTGTGGCAACCCTTAACTGGGAAAAGCCGAAAGACAGTTTATGTTCTCATAGGGGGGATGTGATTGTAGGCTAAGGGGGTAAGGTAGTGGCTGGGGATGTTAAGCAGGATGGGAACATGAGCATTTCCAGAGAGATGATAAGTGTGAGTGGAGGAGAGTTTTAAAGGTGGGGAGGCTGCTGGTGCTATGAATATGAGGTGGGAGGGAGTTCCAGAGACAGGCTAGGGATAAAGAAAGTAAGAGTTTGCCTACCGGACTGGCAGGTTTGTGGAGTTCAATCAGGTTCTGAGTGTTGTTTCTTAGGGGTCTGCTAGGTAGGTGCATAGTGAAGGTGGAGGCAAGGGAGGGGCAGAGGGAGGGCTTGAAAATTAGCTTATGAGCATGAGTTAGTTGAGTGTAGATAAGGTAGTTGGGAAGCTCTAGCCAATTTAGTTTGTGGAGGGCAATACAGTGATGGGAGGAGGATCTGTGCCCAGTGGTGAATTTGGCGATTTTGTTATAGCAGGAGGAGAGTTTTGTTTTGATAGAAGATTGTAGGCTGGTTAGGAGTGGGGCACCATAAAGGAGAGAATGGATGAGGTATGTGATAGAGAGGAGGAATCTAGTGGATGGGGAGAGGAAGCGAATATGGCGATAGAACATACCAAGTTTCTGTTTTTTTTTAATGTTTGTTTGTATATGGGTATCAAATTTAAGCTGATTATTGATGAGAGCTCCTAACAGTTTAGTACTGTAAACAGTTTCAAGGGAAGTGTTGTTGTGACTGGTTATGGAGAATGAATTTATGTCGATAGTTATGTTTTTGGATGGGGTGAATATCATGAGTTTGTTTTTTGATGGATATAGAGCTAGATGGTTATCCAGCATCCATTGTTCGGTGGTTGAGAAGGCATCTTGAGTTAGTTTTATAAGGGAGGGAATGGAGTTAGCAGCACAGATAATTGTTGAATCGTCTGCATATTGGACAATTTTAGCATTAGGGATATTGTGGTGGAAGTCATTAATAAAAATGTTGAACAGTAAGGGATCTAATATGGAACCCTGGAGTACACCAGTGACAGTGTTGAGGAATGAGGAAGTAGATTTCTTCCGTTTGACAGATTGTTGCCTGTTGGAAAGGTAACTGGTAAACCAGTTGATAGAAGAGGGTGAAAGATGTAGGTTAGAGAGTTTGGTCAGAAGGAGGGAGTGGGAGATGGTATCGAAAGCCTTAGAAAGGTCTAGGAGGAGGGTGGAGACAATATAGTTGAAGTCTCGAGCTTTATTCGCAGTTTCGAGGAAGGAGAGTAGTGCGGTAGTAGTACTGTGACCAGGTCTGAATCCATGTTGTGTTGGGGTTAGTAGGTGACTGTCGGTGAGGTAGGATAATAATTGTATGTGGATGCATTTTTCAAGTAGTTTAGAGATGGGAGATAAGATGGCAATAGGCCTAAAGTTGGAGATGTTATTATTGTTTCCACCTTTGTGGAGGGGAATAATGTAGGCTTTTTTCCAAATTTGGGGTACATAGCCTTCTTGGATTGATCAGTTTATTAGAATACAGATGAGGAAGGCAATGGCTTCAGCAGCTGTCTTTAGGAAGAAGGAAGGGATATTATCAGGGGCATTAGAGCATGGTTTTAATTTTAGAAGGAGTTTTTTTTATAGTTGATACAGGTAAGGGTTTTAGAGAGAAGACAGGAAGGTGGGGGGGTGGAAGTACATGAGGAGGAGAGGATAGTGGGAATTGTAGCAGGATGAGTGGAGTTATTTGTGAAGGATGATGTTAATTTAGATATGGAGTCGATGAAAAAGCTGTTAAAATTGGGAGGCTAGGTCGGTATCAGAAGCATTATGATCAGGGTGTGGGTTTTCCTTTCTGCCGGGGTTGAAGAGGGAGGAGATACTATCCCAGAATTTTTTTGGGTTAGTCTTGTGATTGTTTTGGAGGGTGATATAGTAGGATTTTCAGTCGGAAGTGATGAGTTTTTTAATTCTGTTACGGAGTATTTTGTATTTGTTTAGGGTGGCTGGGGTTTTGTTTTTATAGTGGTTCTTCAAAGCTTTATCACGGAGGTGCATGACAGCTAAGGTATCTTTGGTTAGCCATGGGATGGTTTTGCTCTTAATTCTTTTAGTTCTTACTGGGGCCAAAGTATCTAATAGGTTTAGAAATGATGTATTAAAATAAGTGACAGCTTCATCTAGGGGAAGAGTATTCAGAGGACTCCAGTTAAATTGTTTAAGTAAGTCAGAGAAGTTGTTAGGGTTGAAGTTTTTTAAGGAGCATATAGAGATGGTGGTATGTGGTAGTTGTAGGGAGGGAGAGTGACAGTGAGCGAAAGTAGGAAAGTGGTCACTGAAAGAGTCAGGGAGGGTACCACTACTGGAGATAAGGTGTGGGTGTGATGCTAGAATCCAGTCTAGGGTGCTTCCAGAGGAATAGTCCTTTGATGGCCTGGTTATAGAGTTGATTAGCTGATGGAAGTTGTAGAGGTTTATATTTAGGGGATTTGTTGGGCATTGGACAGAGGACCAGCTAATATTAACGTCGCCTAGGATAAGAGTTTAATTTGTAATTGTGATGGAGAGCCAAGAGAGTATGTCCTCAAGAATACGTATGTTGTCACCAGGAGAGATATAGAGGTAGGCTAAGCATATGGTTTTATGCTTGTTTAGGTGGAGTAGGGCTAGAAGTAATTTGGCATTGGCAAATTTGGGAATAGACTTAGAATATGAAGTAACTGAAAGGGAAGAGGAATCGAGTAGAGCAACTCTGCCACCTTTTTTATGGGTTCTGTCTTTCCTGATGATATTATAGTTGGGGGGAGTTATTTCAGAATTTTTTATGGAGGGTTTTAGCCATGTTTCAGATGGTTATAGAGAAGCAGGCATGGAGGTTGGGGATTTTGTTACATATACTTTGAGCATTTAATGCTGAGAAGGTGAGGGTTTTTACAGATGAAGGTGTGTAAGAGGGGGTGGTTGAGGAGTTGATGGGAGAGGGACCAGTGTTGGGGTGTATGTCTCCAGAGAGAAGGGTGGTGATAAGTTGGTAGAGATGAAAATAGAGGTGATTGGAGTGTTTTGTGTATAGTTTAAGGGTTGTATGTTTTGTATAAGTAGTGCTAGTTGGGCTTACAGTAGTATGCTTGTAGGTGGGAAATAGTTTGAAGGGGAAGAGTAGGGAGAGGTTGCAGAAGTATAGGTGAGGGCTTATGGAGGTAGAGTAGTGTTGGTGTTGTTTAGGGATTGAACTGGTTGTGTGAAAGTGGGGGGAGTGCGTAGTGTTAAAGGGTTTGGTGACCTAGGTTAGATAGGATAAACTAAGTAGTAGATGGGTTACAAGTGAGGATGGTTTTGTCAGCATTGTTGAAGTTTAGGGTTTTTATTGGGATGAGTGATTGATATGAACGGAGTGTGGTATGGCTGTGAAAAGGTTAGGCTACATGTTGAGAGGTGGTAGGGGGTGGAACTGAGGAGTAGGGGGTGGGGAAAGATTGAAGCTGATTGGATTGGGTGTGGTTAGCGGGGTTTAAATCTAGAGGTAGTGGGGGCAGGTGGAAATTGGGGGCAGGGTAGAGGAGCGGAGTGAGCCTGCAGGGCGAACGGAGCAGGATGAGCCAAGAAAGGAAGACCAAGGATGTGGGCTATGAAAAACAATCAGTAAGGGTAGGAGTAAAAACACAAGGTAAGTAGCCACAGGGGGTAGGGACAGGGCAGTGAGTCAAGGGTGGAATGAAAACACAGAATTCACTGGGGTGAAGAGGTAGAAAAAGGCAGCTGGAGGTTTTATTAAAGTTCAGAGCTTAAAAGATTGAAGTAAAAGTCAGATAATGGATGGATGCTGTCACCTGCTGACCAAAGTGGGTAATTGCAGATATTTGGAGCAGCATTGGGAGGAAAGGAAGGGATGACTCTTTGGAGCCAAGAGAGATTGGGTCGGTGCTGGGCTGCTGGCTAGCACATGCCGGGTCATAAACATCAACCAGTGGCACAAAATGACTATGCAGTATGGTACATACACTCATTTAAGTCTTTGGTTCTTGTGGGGAGGCAGGACAGTTTCCCAATACACCGCACAATCCCTGAGATGGTTCTTACAGGTAGGGAACCAGGGTACTTTGTAGCACAAGTAGGATGTCTGGGGTAGCTTAAACGTATTGATAGCAAGCTGTAAAAGGAAAGAAAGGTATTATTAGTACTATGACGACAGAGAAAACAGCCATTAAGAGGGAAAGGACTACAATGGGGTAGTATAGTTTATGCAGTATGGGGTAGCCTAGGGGTGGTATGTAGTGAGAGTGTGAGTTTGTAGGAAGTGTAGAGTATGTGAAGACTGGGGGGGAGAATAGGGATGGTTACATTAAGTTAGTTAGGAACAGTAGGAACTTCAGTACCACAGTACATAACACTTGGACTATAAACAGTATTTTACATTAAACAGAATGAAGGAGTATTGAGTGATACATAAATACCAAATGACTGTATTTAAAATACAGAGTAGGAAAGCATTCATACTTCAGTAAAAATGTACGTTGCACTATACAGGTTAACCAACATTTTAGGACATAAACTCTGCGTGAGGAAGCAGTTACAATTGTAATAAACACAGTCTATTATAGGCAAAAATAAAACAAACAAACTGCTCGTAAATCCTATCCTCTCACTTAATAATTATAGCACTCTGAGTTTATACATTAACATACCACAGCATGAAACAGTTCAAATTAGTGGGGCACGTTAGTTCATATCTAAGCAGGTTGAGCATTTCATGAGAAAAGTAATTGCGACACAAATGAGGCAGGAGTATGTGGTAACAATTTAAAAAGAAATGTCCAATTTCAGTATAAAGTATAGGACCTTAAACTAGTCTATTTGCTTATAATAGAATAAATTCAGTGCATACATTATAGGTTCATAGGTTCATAGGTTCATACTAGGCTATCTGCCCAAGGGCATTTACAAGCCTAGCCCATAGTTTTTTGTATACGCCACCCCTTTAGTATGGGGAACTATACCCATTATTTTGCTGTGCCTCTGTCGAGCAGTGACACTGAGGTAATCCCTGGGGTATATCTGCGATCTCCCATCCATTGGTCAAGATTTCTCTTGAACAAGGCCAGCGAGGTGCTGCCCTCACTATATACGGATTTTTGTTCCATACAGGGAGGTCTTTTGGTGATGATCTATCCCCTCCTCCTACCCATATATAATGTAAGGGGTTTAGTCTAAGTCTCTCCGCTTGTGGCTCTGATGGATCTAGATTTTTTGAGGTGAAGCATATTCATCAAATCTGGGTTTGACATGGCCTTGTATGTTAGGCAAAGGTCACCTCTGAGCAAGCGGTGCGACTGAATAGAGCTGGAGTTCTTTCAGTCGGGCAGCATAGGACAGATTTTGAGACCCTTTATCCTTTTGGTGAGGAACTTTTGTGGCCTCTCCAGCTGCTGCAAGTGTCGGGTCAGATACATTCCGAATGGGGCATTGTACTCAATCATTGGTCTGATGAGTGATGAGTGAGACAATGACCTCCCTTGATCTAGATGAGAATCCCTTCATGATAAGGTGGGCAATGTAGAAGGTCTTCCTAACTACTTTAGCTACATGGGTGTCGAATGACAGACTACTATCAACCTGGGTCCCCAGGTCCCTGATAACTTCTTCTGTGCTCAGTGGATTGCCACCTATTTGGTAGCTAGGGGTAACCTTGTTTTTCGAAGGGTATGACTATGCATTTTTGGCATTTAACTTTAGGCCATGGCTCTGGCACCAGTTATCCATTTCTGTGAGACCCTTCTGAAGGATATCTGTGTCAGATGTGTTTTCTACTATTTTGCAGTCATCTGCAAACTTTGTCAGCCATAACCCTCCTGTGTTTGCTTGTACTTGAGATAGATGCCAAACAAGAGTGGGCCTAGGACTGAGCCCTGTGGGACACCACTTGTGACAGGCTTTGAGTCTGACATGGCGCCAGCAACTCTGACCCTGTGGGTTCTGTCACTCAGCCAGTTTGCAACCCATCTTGTGATGTATGGGTTAATATTTAAGCTGATGAGTTTTCAATGATACCCGAGTGGGGTATTGTATCGAAGGCCTTAGCCAGATCGAGGTAGGCTGTATGGACTGCCTTTCCCTCATCAATGGCTTTGGTGACTGTTTAAAAGACAACCAAGTTTAAAAGACATGATCTGCCTTTGACAAAGCCAAACTGGGTTGGATCCAAAGTCTGCAAATTCCCTATGTCTTTATTTATGAGGTCCATTATGATCCTCTCCATGGCTTTGCAGATAAGGCTTGTCAAGCTAATGGGCGGTAATTTCAGGGTAGGTGGAGGCACCGCCTTTGTGAAGTGGGACCACAGTTGCAGTCGTATCCAGAGGTAAGGCTCTGATTAAACAGCTGTCCTAGCTGTGGGTTTAATTCCTCATTGAGTTCGTGGAGCACACAGCCGGGGACACCATCAGGTCCCATGGATGCTGTGTTTTTGCTTTGGAGAGCAGTTCTCACTTGGGCGTTGGAGATGTTTGGGGGCTGCAATCATTTGGTATAGATATCTCTCCTTTTGGGGTCGGTGGGGGAGTTTGCACTGAACCTGTCAGCCAGTATGTTGGCAATGTCCGTAGGATCAGTAATCTTCACATCATTTTGAACTAGTTCTGAGCATATCTGGGAGTTTCCTCCCAGGTTTCTGGCCTTATGATTGTCTTTTGAGTCTTTAGCTATTTTTCTCTCAAAATTTGCTTTGGATGATTTTATGAGAGCTCTTAGTTTTTACTTATAGTGATCAAGGGTGTCTTACCTTTTAAGGATTTTGCTCTATCTTGTAGTAGCTTCCTCCTTTTGTTGTAGAGTTTGTTTATGGCTGGGGTCCACCAGACTGGGCGCTTACCTTTGGTACAGAGAGTCTTTGTTTTGCTTGGGATTGCCTTATCCATGCAGTCCTGCAGGTGCTGGTAGAAGGCATTTGTAAGTGATTCAGCGGCATGTGTACTGTTTTGGGGCCTTAAAGGAGACCACACTAGTCTTTAGAAGTGTGAAGTAAGTTCTTTACTGTGGTCTTTTTATTTCAGGTGGGGGTGGGATGAGGACCTCCAGCGAGATTAGTTTGTGATCTGATCTCACCAGTGAGGGGTATACTTCGGTGTTGAACATTGTGCTCCCATGTTCGTGATGATGAGGTCAAGTATGTTATCTCCTCTTGTGGGGATGGTAACTAGTTGTTCCATGGCATTTGAGTTTATGAATTCCAGGAACTTTTGGGCTAGGGTGTTTGGGCTTGAGTAGTGTTCCCAGTCTATATTAGGGTAGTTGAAGTCACCTAGTATGATGGTGTTTGGTGATACATTTATCCCCTCTAGTGTTTTCAGGAAGGCCATGTGAGGTTCCTGAGTTTGTGAGGGTGGCCTGTAACATGCTACAATTTGCAGAGCAGTCTTGCCTATGGTTAATTGCACCTGGATGGTCTCCGATGCATCGTGCGTTGCAACCAGTCTTGAGGTGTGGGAGTCCTTGATGAATATGGATACACCCCTCCTTTCTTGGTATTGTCCGGATTTTGGGGCGGAGCATGATATGAGGTAAAACCTGATAGTGCTGGGGTGCTCTCAGGAGCCTTGAACCAGGTTTCTGTCACAGCACAGACATCGATGTTCTCCATACTGAGAAGGGCCTCGAGTGCATGCATTTTGAGATTCAGACTTCTGGCATTGAGCAGCATTACCCTTAGTTTTTCCTTTTTGTGTTCTAGGGTGGTAGGTTTAGAATTTGAGCCTTGCCTAAAAAAGGCACTTGGGGGTGGCAAGAGCCTTTGCCAATATCCGGAATCCCAGGGGTGACAGGTGCAAGCCGTCCCTTAGCGTGGCTTGTCCAGCATGTCATCCCAGGCAGACAGACACTGGATCCCCTTTGAATGACACCAGTGTTTAAGCCAATTGTTAAAGCTGATCATCTTATCTCTGTATTGTAGCATCATTCTTGGTGAAGGTAGGATACTGCTCAAGGTCAGGGTCATACCTGCCTGGGCTACATAATCAGAGAGCTCCTCGATGTCTCTTTTCATGTAGTCCAAGAGAGTCGTCTCAGGTCGTTTACACCAGCGTGGACAATGACTGAGTCGTATTTGTACCTGCTGTTGAGAGACCTGAGTGCTTGCGTTATGTGGCGGATTCTAGCGCCCGACAGGCAGCTTACTGTGACCTTCTCCTTACTCAGTCTGGTGGCGGGCGTCAGTGTGTCTGACTATGGAGTCACCAATGACTAGTGTGTCTGGCATTTTTGGCCTTAAGGGCTGTGACTGTTTGACACTCTGACTGTGAGGTCTATGTGTTGCAGGTGATGTGTTCTGAGGTGGTGGTTGTTTGGGTGTCTGCTTTGGTGGCCTCTGCTGTTTTGGTAGATTTTTGATCAGAGCCTCCGAGTATGTCTTTGTGTGTTTATGTGTATGATTTGAGGTTGTGATGGTACTATGTGAGACTGGGTCTATAGTGTGTGTGGTAACCTTCTCCTCCTGACTGGTCTTGCCAGTCCTATGTTGAGAGAGCTCAGCCTCCAGTTTGGCTGTATAGTTGCATCTCTCGCATGTATTTGTGTTTTGTGGGAGGAAGAGACGGTTGTCTGTGTACATGAGGCAATTGTAACATTGCCTCAATATTCCCAGGTTCACCAGCTGAGCAGGAGAGGACACTAGCAACTGATCCCTCGACATGCTAGAAGGAATAGACAAAAAAAAACTTTAAAGCAGATTCGGGGCGTGGATGACGAAATGGGGGTTTGCCTTTTTGGGGTAATATCTATGACAAGAGCACCGTATCAAGGTAATAAGTACTGTAGGAGCAAGTGCTAGGCTTAACAGATAGAGAATAGTCTACTTGGAGTCAAGTAGAGATGATCTTTTTAGTTATAGTATACGCTGATTAGATCAGTAGTATAGTTCGAGGAAGGTAGCTTTAAGGGAAAATTTGAAGAGTGGAATTTAGGTAGCCCAAATAGTTTAAATCTGCTTAACCAGCAGGGAAATACCTCGGATATAGCAGTTCAAATAAAATAGCCACTTCGAGGCTTGACTAATCTAAAACTGGTAAGCTTTGTCTCATAAACACTGGTTGAGAGTTTCCAGTTTAACGTTTCATGTAGAAAGCAGTTGTGTTGCCTCAAGTGAGGCAGGAATGTGGCACAACAATTAAAAATTAATTTCTCCAAGTCTTTTGGATTTCTAATGCCATGACAGGAATGGGTGCCATTCCTATGTCAAAGTATGATTAAAGTCCATGCAATTAGTTGTTGTTTCAATCTTTGATGTCAGCCAGAAGTGCTCTTCGCAGCATCCACAATGTGACCAGTAATGACTGCTTCTGAAATTCGTACAGAGTTACATGATTCTTTAACATATCGAAGTATGATTGTTAATTCTTTTTCATAAGACCCATTGCTCTTACTACTATTGGAACTGCTGGGTAGCCTTCTTCCACATTACCCTCATTTCTGCCCACAAATCCTGGTATTTTATGACATTGTGTCTCTCTGTACATAAGACACTGTAGTCACTGGGTGTACCAATTTCAAAAATCAATGCTGCTTTTGTCTTCTTTTCATGGACTTTTGTATCTGGTTTTCTTGCATCTGTTTTTTGAACTGTTGGTAATGGTTGAGCCCATGTGTTACAAATGTCATCATTCTTTATAGTGCTTTGTGGCTCATGTTCCCAGTGTTTTTCAGCTATCTCAGTATTACAGTGTTTGCGCAATCCCCAGTGCAACAGTCTTGCCACATTATTATGCCTTTCAGTATACAGTCCTTCTTCCATTAGTATATCACAACCAAGATGTGTGACTGCTTCCAGTTCTGTTTTATAAAACATACAGTTGTCTGCTTCTCTCACATGTTCAATGGACTTTGTAAACCAATGTGTTCATAGTCCACCATCTTGGACCACCGATATTAACCTTTCATATTTTGGTTTAAATTCACCTCTTCTTAACCATTCCTGTATTTGATCCAGATCAACATGAGGTTGTTCCAATTGTTTTCTATACTTGCAACTACATTTAGGCATTTTCCACATTTCTTGCCTTCTCATCTGATCTTTCACCTTATATTCTTTCTTTTTTTTTTTTTTTGGCACATTCAGTTGTTGCCTGATTTTTATCTACTTCTGGTTTGATTTCCATTCCCGTTTGATGCTGATATGCTTCTGCTAGACTAAGAAGGGAAGTCATCTTAGATTTATTCTCCTCATGTTTCAAAATTTTCACTGTGCTTGGATTTTGTGAGGTCAGCAGATATGTATGCAGTCCCACGATTGCAGATCTATACATCCAATCAATTTCAAGGAGGCCCGTACCTCTTTCAGAATGGGGAATATATAGTCTTGGTATACACTGATTTTATAAATCATTTGATGAGCATGAAGCATCCTTCTCGTTTTCCTGCCCAACCTATCCAACACCTATTCAGTCCAGTCACTCACTCCAAAACTTAAGTTAGGACAGGAAGACCAAATTGGTTTATAGCTTGGACTTTGTTCGTAGATGTCAATGCTGTTTCCAGTATTAATGTCTTCTAAAATATTTCTTACTAAGTTTTATTCGCATTCATTCATGTTTTATTCTTGATCTTTCATCAATTCCCAAATATTAATACACTCACTTTTGCCCAAGTTCTTTTATATCACATTCTTGTCCTGTCTTCTTGGTGCTGCAGCTTTCCTGCTTTAAAAGTTGCTTTGCACATTTATCAAGCCCAAATGACATTCTTATATCATCTGAAAAAGTTTTGACCACTTGCAATTGCTCTTTGGTTCCTCATCTGATGAAGTATGCAGTTTTAAATCATCCATACAAAGAAGATGAGAAAACTTTACACTTTGTTTTCTGGGAGCCAGATTGTAGCCATGACCTAATCTGTTAAAGGACCACTACTTGATGCTTCACTTGTTTTCTCATTTCCAAGGTCGCTTTCCCCCCCATCTTTTGAATGCATCACTGTACCATGCTCCTTCCACTAAAATCACAACTGTAACTTTTTTTTTTCATTAGCCATTCTTACAGCTCTGGTACTGAGCCATTTTTAAGCATATAACAGTCTTGAAGAGCTGTAGAGAATGTATGGGCACTTAAACCATTTGCTAATAATGCCACTTGTTATTTTTCACATGTTCTTCAGTTGCTACCCAAGAAAAGCCCATGAATTGCCTCCTTCAGTCATTTCCCCTTGTGAATACCCCCAACCAATAACTATGCATGAAATGTTTTAATGTTGGTTCCTGCAGCCAAAAAAAAATGCATTACTGACTGACTGTGGGAACTACTGCATTAAGTGCAGTTGCTGGACGCATCTTTTTGTTGAGGGATTGCTACCATACCTGCATGACTGATTTAGTTCTGATCTGTTTTTTTGGAGGATTACTACCATACCTGCACAACTGTTTTGGTTCCGATCTGTTTTTTGGGGGATTACTTCCATACCTGCACAACCGATTTGGTTCCAGTCACTTCCAATTCTGACCTTTATTTGCCACAACTTCAGTAGCGGTACATTGAAAGATTTCCTTATCTACCGATACATCACTGCAATTGTTTTGTTTCTATAGGAAAGTAAGAGCAACTACAGAAAATCTATGCTTGTGCCTGATCAAACCTCATACCTGTAAAAAAATAAACACTAAATGTGCTGCAATAAATTAGGAGTTATATTGGTTATATGCATTATATGCACTGATCGCTGCAAAGCTTCATTCTGTAACTGCTGTTTATAACACTAACAATCCACTTGCTACAAATGTAACAAGCACTTGAATCCAGTGTTTGAAGGCAGAAATCTTTGTTTTTTTTTCCTTGTTTGTGGTGGGTGGGCAGTGACTGCTAGTTATAGGTTTTTATTCTCTCTGTCATATGTCATTGTGGTTGGTGTTATAAATCAATTGTTCCTCTAAATAAGCCATAAACAGATCTGCATAAATAGGAGCAAAAGATGAGGGTATGGCAGTACCCTTAACCTGCCAGTAACATTTACCATGATAATAAAACACATTTTTGTTTAGGACATGTTCTGAAAGGCAAACTAACAAGGTATTGAATCCTGGTGAATATAATTCTGCCTTATTTAACCAATATTCAAGAGCTTCCAAACCAGCCCAATGAGGAATATTGGTATAGAGTGCCATGACATCCAACGTACACATAAACCAACCTGGATCCAACTGCATATCTGAAATCATTTTTAAGAACTGCATGGTATCCTGGGTTCTGGACCTAACTAATCCCAACAATGGTTTAAGATATTGTGTCAAAAAATGGATAAAGGTTCAGTGAGAGAACCCCTACCTGAAACAATTGGTCTAGCAGGTGGCTTATGTAGATCCTTATGTATTTTAGGTAGCAAGTACAGGTACTGTCGTTGGGGTCAGGCACCGTAAGGTGAAACATATCAGTTTATTAATAATGCCTTCCTCCAGAGCCGACCCTAGAAACTCATCAATTTCCTTTTTAAACCTATGTGCTGGGTCCAAAGGCATATGCATATAAAACCTGCCATCGGACAATTGTCTATTGACCTCGGCCACATACATAGACCAATCATTTACAACAATGGCTCCACCAATGCTTTATATAAACATTCTGTTTAACATGCTTATGCACAGTTCAGATTTAACATTATTAATCGCATTGAGGGTGAGACAGTTAATAAGGTGTGCTGGCACACTATATTAAATCAAAAAGGAAAAAGTGGATAATTAAATTAGGGGGCTTATTTAATCCAGGCTTAAATGAGCACTTGTAATTAATCAATAGTATGCTTGTGACTGAATAGGGATTGTGTATATAATGAGTTGAAATGTTTTATTACATGTTATCACTGAGGAAGGTTGTTATGCCGAAACCAGTCTGATTATTTGTGGGTAAGGTGTTTTATATACTATCCTGGATGGTGTTTCTACATTAAAATAAAGGAAAATAAAGGAATTTCCTCAACTGCCCTGGAGTTGCCATTTTTCTGTTTTGACTTTGTGTTGGTATGGCCGTTTGCACCTGCTGTATTTGCAGAGCCATTTCTTGGATTTGCTCATTGCTTCTGCTGTTGGCTTTGGGTGTGGAGCTCTCTTTATCAGTGGCGGAATCACCATCCGGTATACAGGGTCAGCTACAAGCTTACTTTTTCTTTTTTCTTTCAAACTTAGTGTACATGGAAGCAAGTTTCTTTGGATGTTATTGCATGAAATGTTTGCCCTATTGAGAGTATGTGGATTTGTCTGGTGAAGGAATGGGGCAACATTCATGGAATTTATTGGATATTTGGTCTGAAGAGATGGTATCATGGTTGTTCCTACTCTCAACCCTCATTTTATTGACATTTTGTTGCACTGTGTGGGGACATGGGACTTGTTGTGAATATATGTTTTTTGTCACTAGAGATATGAAATGATAAATGTTGGAACCAACTATTTCTGGTACAAATTTACAAGATCACTTTTGCCCTTTACATCAACGAGGGTGGAACTTTATGAGCAGCGTGGGTTGGACCATTGGATTTTTGATCTGAATAGATGGTATCATTGCTGCTCTTTCTTATATTTTTTCCCACCCTCCTTTCTATTAACAACTTGTGGAATTGTGCTGGAAAATTGGCTTTTTGGGAATATGCAACTATCTGTTGCTGGCAGAAGTAACTGATAACTGTTGGAGTGAACAGATAAGGTTAGTACTGTTCCCTTGTAACAACGACTGTGGGACTATACTTAGGATATTGGGCCTTTTTTAGTTTGCACTGGTTCAGTCTTGGTTGAATGGAGTGACATTTATAATAACTGTTTGATCTTTGGTCTGTACAGACGGGATTGGAGTTGTTGCATTTTTACATCAGGCATTTGAATAACCAGGTCCATTTATATGACTGTTATTGATTGCATTTTGGGACCTCATATGATTGTTAACTGGACCTTCACTATAAATACTTTTCAGTCCTAATATGCAGATTTTTTGCCCTTTTGTGAGTCAGTAGCTGTAATTATCATTGGTGGAGACGTTCATTATATAATTTTTCACAATTATTTGAATGCAGTAGTCCAACATTTGATTGTCTAAGTCATATTTACTGATTGTCAGCACAATTGTGTCATTACTTTAATAGAAATGGTTGAGCTATACATATTTATGGTTAACTGGTTCACCATCAGAGCTGGCATTTAAATACCTGCTGATATTATACTGGTGTTCTTAGGGGTTGTCATTTGGAATTTATCAGTATAGGAAATAGTCAAAGTAATTCTTTGGACCGGGCAACATCACTGAATATTGTTAATGCATGTACATCCTTGTATGATATTTCCATTTATAATGTGCAGATTCTATATATTTCATTATTCTAATTAATGGTGTTCAGCCTAATGTAAGATCAGGGAATCTTATTCTTAGTTACTTCCACCCTTTTTATATATTTCTTATGGCTTGTTTCTTTTCCCTTGCTAACAGGTACAAGAGATAAAAGGTGACTGGAATGCTCATGGCACAAAAGCAGTCACAGATTCTGCACTAGGCAACCTAGACAATCGCCTAGGGCCCACTGGCTGAGAGAGTCCCCTGGTAGCTGGGAGGATTCAGCTGGTCGGGGAGGCTGCCACAGCAATTACTTTACAATAAAAAAGACATACATGTCTTTAAGGGCATTCATCTTTAAAAATGCCCTCTGCCTGCAACACAGATTTACATCCTGTTGTGCACACACACCTGTTGTTGCATGCTGGCATTGGCACACACACACACACACACACACACACACACACACACACACACACACACACACACACACACACACACACACACACACACACACACACACACACACACCTGCTGTTGATTGCTTCTTATATTCCATGTCCATGTGGGGAATTTAAACACTTGACATTCCTGCTAACTGCTTCTGTCTGTGGAATAAAGCATGGACATTATAGATAAGTTGTTCAAACCAGCTACCAGACTATGAATTTCAATGCATTTTCAAGGAACTGTGAGCTTCAAGGGAAGATACATATACTGCTGCTAAAGCTCTCTGTTTTCAATGTGCAACTGTTTTGTTTATAAAATGGTCATTACTGTTTGTTCGAGAGAGTTTCAAAGCAGTGTTAGTAGCATAATAAGTAGCATGCTTGCTTTTGTTGCAGAAGGCTGTGAGTTCTACTTCCATACGTACCTTTCAACTGTACAGATTTTCACAGACTGTCCAGATTTTTGCCTCATATTTTTGGTGTGTTCCTCCTAAAATCTGTACATTTCTGGCAAATAGCTGAGGATTGAAGTCATTAAATAATGGCAAGCATTCGAGTTTAAGACTCCACATCCTTCAGAAAATTCATGCTAATGCAAAACTTATTATTCTCTCAACTAAGTTTGTAAGAGCAATATCTAAAATTTGTCCCCCCATCATTTTAGGCTTTGTCCAGATTTTTTGCTCTAAGAAGTTGAGAGGCATGCCTGAGCATACAGATAGATTGCTGATACTGGATTGTACTTTAAGGGTGGGGGTGGGTTGCTGCAATCCCAAGTGTGTCCTTGGGATGAGATGCCTTGTAACTATGAACTTTTGGTTTGCCGTCTATTCTCTGTTGCAATATTTTTTAATGTATCACAAGCAATTTATTCTTCAAATGCAGCAGGCAATGAATTTGTAGATGAAACGTTGAAATATAAAATTCTTTGCTAGTAGCAACCTCTTCATTAGTTACAGATCTCTGTAATGTAGAATTATTCAGAAGATTGTCACTTCTGCAGTGATTATGTATATTGACTGATATCGGTGGATTGTAATGACAGAAGTTTGAGTAGCCTTTTATGATTGAAATGTTCTGAAATGGGCAGTTTTGTCATTGGTTCATAGATTTTGTTTTATTGCTTATTGGGAAAATGTTCAAAACTAAAAATATGAAATCCTCTCTAACAAGTGGTGCTGTATATAACAAGGAATATAATTTAGTACAGTCAGGAAGGATGCATGTATTCATGGTCCTACAAATATGTGCAAGAAGCCTATTGTTTGAAAATAGACCGAAAGTGAAACTTAGTCCATCACTGGCCAGAAGCATTTCCCTTGATTGTGGTTTTCAAAGCTTTTTCAATGAATGTGAGTTTCAAGGAAAGAGAAGTGTATTGTTAATGCCAAGTCTATTGTCATTGTTCAAGGGCAGAGAAGTGTACTGTTAATACCAAGTCTATTGTCACTGTGAGACTGTACTGTTTTGTTTAGAGAATATCTATCAGTGCTTATGTGAAAAAAATTTGAAACAAAAGTTTTAAATTACTTTTACAGTGATTACGGATATTTGGATTTAAAGAAGAAAATAATGTGCATGCTGTCAATTTTGAACAGGCTTTATGGTAACTGGGGAGAAATACCCAAGTAATGGGACACTGGAATGGCTGTGGGTGGGTGGGAGACTGCTGTGTGTGCTGGGGACCCAGTCCATTACCTTGCCTAGGGACCTATTTGACTATGATCCATCTCTGCACAAAAGGCAAGGGACAGCTCTTCCCTCATGATCCTATAGGATACTGAATATAGGCATAATGCTTTAAGTCTGTGATCTCCTTAGTTAGGGAACTCTGGTTTTTTTAGTTATTTGACATGTCTAGTCAGGTACCTTTTGAAGGGTGCGTTAAGTTCAATAATTATCTTAATCAATGTTGAATATAAGGAAACCATGACTTTTTTAAAATCTGGATGATATTCCGGGTCTGTATTAGATCAGCGAATGCTGATTGATCGACCTTATTTAAGCGAATGGTCAAAATATTGAAGCAACAGAAACCCAAATTTTTTCCTAGGGAAAGAATTCAGTTGTCTGTTTCTGCTGCTTCAGTATTTTCAGTGCTGTGGTGGAAAGTTATGGGTCGGATTCAGGTAAGTGTGCGATTGTGTGGATGTGAGTGTTAGGGTGGGTTAGGTGAGTTAGGGTTAGGGCGTGGATTAGGTATGTGTGTAATTGTGTGGACGTGAGGGTTAGGGTGGGTTTAGGTGAGTTAGGTTAGGGAGCGGGTGAGGTGAGTGTGTGATAGTGACGGACCTTAGGGTTAGGGTTTGGGTTAAGGTAAGTGGATAGTTAGTAGTGTGTGCATAGTTTAGTGTAAGGTTTTGGGGCTTTTTTCCATATTTTGGACTTTGGTATTTCATATTCTGGATGTTCCAACTGGTCTGAATAGACACAACTGAAATTTATTTATCTGCAAGGTTTTATACTGCCTTTTTGTGGTGGTTGGAACATATACAGCCTGGTTCAACTGTGAGCAGTTTTGTTGTTTATTGCTTCTTATTCTGGCCCTGTCTCTGCTCACGGCTGCTTTACTGCTGTTGGTGTCTGTTTTTATTATTGTTTGTTAGTGTAAGGTTAGGTGTCAGAGTTTAGGTGTATGTGTGTGGATTTCTGTTTGTTTGGTGTGCTTGTGTTGTGTGTATGTGTTTTGGATCAGCGATTTTTTTCCCTAGGAAAAAAATTGCTGATCTGACAGTTCGAGATTTTAAGCTTTCGCTTACATAAGGTCAATCAATCAGCGTTCGCTTGTTTAAGCGTTCGCTGATCTAATATAGACCCAATATTCCAGGTTTACTGACTAGTGTTGTCACATTATGATTGAAAGATAGGACCCATGATCTTAGGTCCCTCCCAATGTTTCATTTTGAAGTGGAGTACTGTCTATGCTGTATGCTTTAGGTAGGGGACTGCCTACCAAATGTGCCAGTAGTTGAATTTTTGCATTTAATTTAAGCCAGTTTTGTCTATTCAGCACTATGAGGTTTACAGAAATGTCTCCGGTACCCTGTACCTCTCTTTCATATGTCACAAGCTGTTACAGGAATGGAATACTACCTGAGATCCTCAGTATATATTTACAAAAAAATGCTGTACTAAATTATCAGTTAACACATTGGGTTAGTAGAGATGTTTGCTGTAGCAAGGGTGAAGGTTTAAAATCCTTTTTACTTGCAGTATATTTTTTCTCTACTATTTTCTTTTTATTTTATGTTTTATTTATTTATTTATTTTTTTACAGGGCATCCATGATGTGTAGGACATGTGGCACAGAGGACTAACACCTGAAGTTGTGGGGGCAGGGTTCAAATCCCCTTTCAAAGGAACATTAGTTCATAGTATCCCAGGTGTATCGGGGTCTCTGCACCATATTTTGCTTTAATTATATACCTTTGAGCCATGCTAGATAGAGTATCCCTGGTGTGTAGAAGTTCGCCCATTCCCATAATGTATGAGTGCCATTATTGCATGAAAGGTTATCCCTGGTGGCTAGTGTTTACCCTATCCCCACTGTTTATGAGTACAGTTACAGCATAATAGGGTATCACTGGTGTCTATTGTTTTCACCATCCCCATTGCAAGTACTGTTACAGTAGGGGAGAATATCCCTGATGGTTATTGTTTCCCATTCCCATGGAATTAAAGAAATCCCTGTTTCCACTAACCCATGTAGTTCAAGACATCCCTAGTGTCAGTGTTCTCCTGCCCCAATTCTGCAGGCTTTGCTATTAGACTAGGGGTGTGTGGAGATATGATACACAAACAAACACACACACACACACATATTCTCCTCCCTACCTGATTGCAGTTACAGCTACACACATTCATTCCACAATGCACACATACACCTCTGTACCCCCTACAGGTACCTGGCAGACAGACACACACTCACACATGCAGCCCCCCACATACACACAATTACATGCACCCAAACACAATCATGGCCATGCTCATTACAGTGAGTGGTTGTGCCAGTTTACACAGCTGAGAAAATGTTTAAATCACTCAGCTGTGTAAATGCCTTACCATGGTCAGTTCCAGCATAGACCACATGGCCAATAAGTATATCCTTCTCTCCCAAACTGTTTATTAGCATGTAACACAGCAACGAAGAGCCCACAGTGATGTTGCACATTTTCCCATTGTAGCACTGTGATAGGTCTGTGTCTGAATAACAAATTGTTAATCCAAAGTGTATACAACTTTTTTTTTTGGAACTATGTCTTCACTGTTTTTGTTGCTAAATTTTATACTTAAGCACTGGGAAGCTTTAAACTGTAGGGACTATGTATTATTTATTTACCTATTAATTCATTCTTAGCTTTAAGCAGACAGGCACTCTGTGTAACATTTTATACAAATCTGGTGAGCATTTGATTTGCATGCACATTTATGGTTGCAGTACACTTTGACAAATATTGGTTTGTTTGATTAAGTGAAGTGCACGGCAGTGTGTGCAAATGATAGATTTAGTGAACAACATTTTTTCTGAGTGTGTTTTGTTGAAACAGGTTAGTGGGCTTGTACTGGGGGTAAGAGTATGTCTACCAAAAGCACTGCATTACACAGATAGTGTTAACATCTGCAATAGAGGTTGGGCATATAAATACATTGGCTAGATTCTGGGTTACCTAACTGTTTCACATCCAGTTGTCAATGTTTCATTTGCACAGTGTCAGGGAAGAACTCCTTCACATGAATGCTGAGCCTACTCCCTAGTGTGTGGATCCTTTTGGGACAGAGACCTGCCTCTCTAGCATGCTCTGTTTATGTCACAAGCCATAGTTCAGATTCCTTGATCTGGTACTGTTAGTTTGTGCATGTGCTACAGATGCATCAGGCATGACTTGTTGAACCCCTCTAAGTCAGGTAAAGATTCCCTTGTGGAAGCATATGGGGGATTCAGTACAGAGGCAGAGCCTTTAGTCAATCAGCATAGGGCCAGGTAGTCCATTCATGCCCTGAATTCTCCTCTTTAAAAACCTTTGTGATTCCATCAATTCAAATGTCAGGTTAGATACATGCTAAAGGGAGCCATGTATAAAATGATAGGTCTAATAAGAGTCTGACTACAGTGGCATCAGGACTTCCTTGGACATGGCTGACATACCATCCCCTATTAATTGGGACACTTAGAATGATTTTCTTATTCTCTTAATTGCATTTTGTTCAAATGCCACATATGTTCCCAGTTCCCTTACTATGAGCTCTTTTTTAGGGTAATTTTTCAATGGACTAATACACTTGGGTTGACTGCTTCAAAAAGGGCATTATAATGTGTTTGTCTTCGCATTGAGTTTTAGACCACGGCTTCATCACTAGTCATTTGTCTGGGTCTATATTATATTTTCGAAAGTTTCAAACATCGAACACCATATGGTCGACACCATATGAGCGATGTTTGAAATTTCGAAAATATAATAAAAAAATAAAAATAAAAAACTATACTTAGTTGCTGTAGGCAGGGGGGCAAGCACCCCTGCACCCCCCACAACCCCGCTACTTAAATATTCCTACTCCAAGATCACACTGCATTGAAGTAAAGGGAGAATATTCCCTACAGTGATTTCCATGTTACACGCATAACATTTCGACCAATCGGGTTCACTCAATACGCGTTCGCCATTTACAATTTTTGATCATGCGATAGGGACCCCATTTGTCTGTGTTAAACCCATTTGCCAGTTGTTGGTTACTTGGGTGGCAATCAAAAATAGTTCCCAGTTTACATAAGTCTGCAAACTTGGTGAGCCAGAGCCCTTCAGCATTACCCTTGACTTCATAGAAGTAGTTGTCAAACTGGAGCAGGCAGAGCACAGAGCCATGGGGTACTGTGATGGTGACTGCTGTCTTAGTGGAGGTCATCTCACCAATTCTGAATTAATGGGTCCTCTATGTGAGCCATTCAACAATCCAGTGATTTGTGCAAGGAATTACACCTAGCTCAGACAGCTGTGCAGGGTTTTGTAATGAATGACTTAGCCAGATAAACATACCTATTATGCACTGTGTTACTGTCATCCATTGCCTTGGTGACCCTCTCAAAGAAGTATAACAGGTTAACTAGCCATTATCTTTGGTTAACAAAGACATATGAGGATGCATCAAGGGTCTGTAGGTAGCCAATAAATGTCTATTCATGGATAATTTGTTCTATTACTTGGCATGTTATGTTTAATGACTGATGGGTCTGTAGATCCCTGGCTGCGTAGATGGTCCAGCCTTGTGTGGTGGAGTGATGACAATTGAACGTCCTCCATTGACTTGGAATGTAGCCTGTTTTGAGTGATACATGATATAGGTACTCAGGTTCATAGCAACCTGAACTTTGACCACCATGTATCCACCATAGTAAGAAATATTTCTATATGGCACATCTTATAAGTAAAGGCATCACATCCAGATCTAAGAATGTTCTAATTCCATTATTCTTGGCCATCATCAGAGCAATACCTTATTACAGTGCCCCCTTTTGCAAGTACTTCACCAGACACCTGCAACAACGGGATGATCCTACAGAGGATTACTCACCAACAGATTACATGGTACACATAGTACACATCACATGTCTTCCATGGAAAGACTAATAGCCCTGTTACTGCATTCTGTGTACAACCAGTTGCTAAGGGATGACCTGTGCCTGATTTAGAGGGCACAGTCTGAGCAGACCCTGATCAAAATGCTGCACATTCCTTATTCAAACTGCACAAGGGTCTCTTTTTCCAGAGATCTTAACCTAGCCACTGACATGAACAGATCATACTGAAGAAATAGATATATCTCCCAGAGACTGCCACTTCTAAGGAACAAGCTTCCAGTTCATGTGGAACACAGCACCTTGATGAACCTCTACAAATGCAGCATAGATCAATGGATGGGCAGCCACAAATTCACTCCTGGGGTCAACCTCGTGTATGTCCTGGGCAGAGGAAGTTCACAGACCCTTACTTGTGCAAACTTCACTCATATAACCACCAAAAGGTGGGGCAACTCGGCATAAATATGGCTAGGCTTGAAAGGGCTCTATGGCCCCAAAAGGGCCCACAACAATACCGGAAAAGTATAGTGTCCCAGAAATCTCAGACGCACAGGTGAAAACAGCCCTTTCAAAAGCCAAAAACACAGCGTCAATGGGGCCAGATGGTGTCCCAGGCTGCGTCTTGCATGAACTACAGAACAAACTAACCCCCCACCTAAACACGCTGTTCAACCTCAGCTTGTCCACAGGCTAAATGCCCATAGAATGCTGCACAACAATGGTTATTCCACTCCACAAAGGAGGGGCCACAACTGACCCTGGTAATTATCGCCCCATAAACCTGACTAACCTGGTCTGCAAGGCTATGGAGCACATCATCATGGAACTCATTAACAAAGATATTGGGAACCTCAAAACACTTGACCCAACCCAGTTCAGCTTTGTTAAGGGCAGATCATACCTACTAAACCTGGTTGACGTCTTCGAGACAGTCACCAAGGCCATAGATGGAAAGGTTGTTCACACAGCCTACCTTGACCTCGTCAAGGCTTTCAACACCATTCCCCACTCGGGTATTACAGAAAAACTCACCAGCCTGAACATAAACCCCTACGCCACAAGATGGGTTGCCAACAAGCTTATAGACAGAACTCACATGGTAAGAATAGTGGGCTCCAGATCCAACTCTAAACTAGTCACAAGTGGTGTCCCGCAAGGCTCAGTCCTGGGACCCCACTGTTCAGCATATATCTCTCAGAAGTACAGGCAAACACAGGACTATGGCTAACCAAGTTCACTGATGACTGCAAACTGGGAGCCATAATTGACTCTCCAGCTGACACGGACATCCTCCAAAAGGGCCTTACTGAGACGGACATCTGGTGTCAAAGTCATGGGCTCAAGCTAAATGCCAAAAAATGCATAGTCGTCCTGTTTGGGAAAAACAAACTACCCATGAATTACCACATAGGTGGCAGCCCCCTTAATACAGAAGAGGTAATAAAAGATCTGGGGACCCAGGTAGATAGTAATCTCTCCTTTGACAATCATATTGCCAAAGTAGTTAGGGAATCCTTCTATGTGGCCCATCTAATTACTAAAGGGTTCGCATCTAGAAATAAAGAGGTTATAGTGCCCCTCTACTCATCACTCATCAGACCCATCATAGAGTACAATGTCCCATTTGGGATGTACCTCATTCAACAGCTGGAAAGACCACAAAAGTACCTCACCAAGAGGATTACTGGCCTCAAACATATGTCCTATGCAGCCTGACTAAAAAAACTCCGGCTGTACACAGTGGCATATTGCTTACTCAGAGGTGATCTCTGCCTGACTTACAAAGCCATGTCCAACTCAGAATTGATGGACATGCTCCACCTAAAGAAATTCAAGTCACTGTGAGCCATGCACTCTAGTGAGCTAAACCTCACCACAACAATAAATAGAACATGCTGGAGGGATAGATTCCTGTCACAGAGACTCCCCATGCTTTGGAACAAAATTCCAAACTACATTAGGCAGAGCCCCTCAATAACACTCTTCAAGAGGAAACCTTGATGAGTGGATGGGTAACAGAAAATACACCCCTTGGATCACTTCATTGGCTCTGCTTGACAGAGGATCAGTTAATTAATCAATGGGGCAGCGAAAGCCGACACACTCTGGCTAGGCTTATAAATGCCTCGGGCAGATAGCCTAGTACCTACCTATGAACCTATGAACCTATTAACCTATTAACTGCTGTTAACACGTGAGTCTATATACCACTTATAGTACTGGGATGTCATTGTTCCTCAATCCTTCTATTAGTGAAATCATATTTAGGGTTTCATTTTTATTTATTTATTTATTTATTTTTTTATTTCTCATTTTTTATTTCTTTCTTATTTCAAAACATCTGTCATAATCCCTTCATCTACTCAGACTGATGATTGCATTCTGTCTGAAGTGCTTTTTCGAAGCAACTTACATAAGCAGCCTGCATAGAGATAGCAACACAAGGAAACCAATAATTGCTAGTCAGTTGGTAGTACATTATATTGATAGCAATCATGTTCTCTATTAATGAAATTAGATGTCTTGCAATATTTCCTCATGTAATAACAGGTGTACTAAAATACACAGAAATGGGCAAACAGTTTGCTGTACTGAGCATGGCAAATTTTTCTTTGCAGTAGAATAGAGCCTGCATAAGAGCACATGTATATGTCTATTTGGTTACTTTCAGGTGCCTAGCCCTTCCTTATTTGTAACTGTTTTAGGACACAGCTACATGTGAATATCAGTTTAAAAACGGGCTTCCTCTGTGAATGTTATGATACTTCATCAGATGCTACTGTTGAGATGCCTATAAGTGTTGTAGGCCATTTACTCTAACTTTGAACTCCCATACATATGCATCACACCTTCTTCTTCTTTGTCTTTGGATGAACACTGATTTCCATTCATTCACTGAGGAATTGTGAAGCCTGCATAGTCAATTCACCTGCTCAGCATGATATGTTACTCAGTTACCCTCTTCCTGAACTGAAAGCCAGGGTCATTGTGTTTCATAAAGCTTGTCAACCTAAGCAGTTCTAGACCTTAAGATAATTGAATGGTGCCTTATCTGGTCTATCTTTACAGAGATTCCTATAAGATTTCTCTTTATGCAGTGTTGTTGCCATTAACAATGTTTGTATACTTTGATGTTACAGCTTAGCCCTTCACTCTGGGGAATGTGAACTGCTTCAACCTTTTTTATTTTAATGCCCCCATAACCCATCCTCACAGTACATGAATACTGAATTTTTGTATGCATTTCTATTATGTTTTAATATAATGTTTCCTTTGGGATGTTCCAGTGCAAGTGAAAAACAAAAAACAGCCAGAAGATGAAGTGCTTCTGTGAAATATCCAAAACTAAAAAGCCAAACACTAATAAGGCAAACACCATGTTCTTGGAGATAAATGTTTAATGGAAAACACAGAAAAAAAGAAAAAGTAGTATACTAAGTAAGTGCTTTCACGTTACATAGAACGCTTCATCAGACATATAAAGTGGCTCCTGTAGATAATATTTAAGGGCATGTTAATATATTTAAATATTATCTACAGGAGCCACTTTATATGTCTGATAAAGCATTCTATGTAACGCTAAAGTGCTTACTTAGTATACTATTTTTTATTTTTTCTGCGTTTTCCATTAAACATTTATCTCAGAGACCGTGGTATTTGCCTCATTAGTGTTGGGCGTTTTAATGTTCCAGTGCAAAATAAACTTTCAGAAGTGTGAATGAGAAACCTGCAATGCTGCTGTTTCTGTCCATAAGTACAGGTGAGATCTCCCTTCATACATGAACTGAAATAGAGTACTTGGTGCTCGTGGAGTCCCATTCAAAGTAGCAGTTGTGCAATGCAACTTCCTCATATATCATTTTTTCTTGCTATCTTAATACTTCACACACAAACACACACACACACACACACACACACACACACACACACACACACACACACACACACACACACACACACACACACACACACACACACACTCCAATACTGTTTGCTGTGTACACTTTTTTTAACGTAATAATTATTATTTGATTATCAGGAAAGTCAGACTGGGTAGTAGCCCATTTTTAGCAAAGGCCCATGGCGAACAGATGCAAAGTATTGGACAGCATTTTAAGAGCAACAGTTTGGCAGTGTTTAAAAGCAATACCAAAAACAAATGCAGTTTGAATAATCATACAGAATTATACATAACATTAAAACAATAAGAATATACAAGTTATATGGCAATGAAATACTAGTTAGAGAAATTTTAACCAGTATAAAGACAAATTAAAGGTAAGTAAGAATAACAGGAAACAACTGAGATATGCAGTGAAAGAAAATCAGGTTTCTGGTACATTTAGAGAAAAAAACTAGTAGAGAAATTGATACAAGTAAAGGAATGTCAGCAGAAGAGAGAATACGGAGATCTAAGGTACGAATAGGTATTTGTTCACATTTAGGGATATAGTTTATTGTGGTTTTGAGAAAGAACAAGTTTTCCAAATTTCACTTTTGTTTATGTAATGTTTGTCATTTGCACTGCTTTGACCACTGGAAATGTTGCCACAGTTCAGTGACTGCAGGAAATTGGAAGTTTGCATCATTAACAAAAAAACTTACTGTATTTTGTATGGACATTGCAGTTTCTGTATTAGGGGATAATGTGTCTTCATCACTGGAAGCTATCTGGCCTGGGGAATGAGTTTGAGATGAGTAGGATACAGAGTGGTCGTCTGAATCACATTCTTCCTCAGAGGAAGATTTACGTTATCTCTTCTAAGAATTAGTAGGAAGAGAGGAAGCAGAAAGGAAGGAGACTTGAGAAACAAGATGTCCTTGTATAAGGCCCTGTAAAAATTCCATCCGTTTCCTTTTCTTAAGATGTCTCAGAAGGAGAAACAATCATAGGATCATAGGAAGTTACTAGGCTAATGACTTGAGGACCCTTACAAGCCTAAACTAAAGCTAAATTTACCCTTGTTGCCATGATCAGCACCCATTTCCCCTGTCCAAGAGAGACACAGGTGGAACCCCTGGGGTGAGTTTACAGTTACCCATCCAATCATCCAGATTGCATTTGAAGAGGGCTAGTGAGGTGCTCTGTTTGATGTGAAATGGGAGTCTATTCCAAAGGTGTGGTGACCTCTGGGAGACAAATCTCTTCCTCCAGCAGGTTCTATTGATGTCACAAACCAGGTTTAGGTCCTTAGGGCGAGTAACCCATGTGGCATTTGACTTGTGGATGTGCAGCATTTCCAATAAAGCAGGATCAGAGATTGCCTCTGAGTAGTCTGTATGAAACAGAATAAAGTGACAGTGATTTCAGCTGATCCACATAGTGTAGCTGCTGAAGACCTTGAATTTTCCTTGTGAGCAATCTTTGTGGTCTCTCCAATTGCTGCTGGTGCTTTGAAAGGTACATAACAAAAGGGGTGTTGTACTCAATTATTGGCCTAATGAGTGAAGAGTACAGGGAGGTGATCATTTCTCCTTTTCTCGAGGCAGTCCCTTTACTTATGAGATGAGCCATATAGAATGCCCTTCTTACCACTGTGGAAACATGGTGATCAAAGGCAAGGTTTCTGTCAACCTTAGTCCCCAAATCTCTCACCACTGAGTGCTTACTTAGGTGTACATAGTAGTTTGTTTCTTTTTCTTCAGTGTGACATCTGCATTCACAAAACACAGTGGATGAAAACCCAGGCAGACCTCAAATAAGGATTCAGGCAACTCTTCCCTAATTAGGATTTGAGGTAAATGCTACAGTCACCCTGAAATAATGAGCCTTGGTTCCCCCACCACAAATGTTATCAGTATCATCAGTCTAATATGATGTGAAAAAGTCAGATGCCATACATGCCTCCAGTGGGGCCACACTAGTGGGAGCTTGAGAAATAGTAGCAGTGTCCACCTACAACACCTCACAGAATTAAGCAATTGCGATATAGGGTACCCCCAAACAGTGGACCTATCTCAGTTTGGATTTGTCAAGGGCAGGTTATGCTTACACAATCTGGTGGAATTTTTTAAAAGGTAACCGAAGCATAGGATGCAGGCAAAACAATACACACAGCATACCTCAATCTGGCCAAGGATTGACATAATTCCCCACACAGGGATAGTAGAAAATCTACAAAAGTGGGAAATAAACCCCTATGTTGTCTACATTAGGCAAGCTGGTTCACAGATAGGATACAGATAATCATAATAGGGGCACTTATCTCTACAAATAGACCAGTCACCAGTGGAGTCCTCCAGGGTTCAGTGCTGGAACCTCTCCTGTTTGTCTTCTACTTTTCTGAAAGTAAAGGCCAATACCACTGAACTACCAATGGACACATTATAGCCCCTAAATATGTAACCCATGCATGGGTCCCTTAAAATTATCTATAGTATGATCCTGGTTGGTCTCATTAGGGGTAATTTAAAATTACCAAACATGGGATGGTTGAGACCAAACTATAACCAAATGGGGTATGTTATTTTGTGCACAAAAGTGGAAACTGGCTAGGCTTAAAAATAATCCACAAGGGCAGCTAGACTATTAATTAGGTATGCACTGAAAACCTGATAATTCTTATACTTGTGTTCAACCTCAATAAAAAGCAAGCAAAGAAAGTGGAGGTCTTTGTAAGTAATTTGCCTACCACAATCACACTTCCCTTTATTAATGTACATATAACATACTTTAGCAAAGATTCAAGGAAAAAAAGGAAGGTTTCACAATGGGGTAGTTGTCTGAATAAGCAAAGGCAGAGGTAAACACCAAAGACTACACACAGAAAAAAAAAGAAGTCCAATGGATGCGAGTTCTAAATTCTGACTGACAGCAAGATATTCTGAGCATCTTATGTTCATACAACTGCGTATGTACCCTTATACCTGCATTATATTTTGTGAGTGATTATTTTCAAGTGATTTGCACAGACAGTCCTCATAGAGGTAGGCACAAATTGGAAAACAGTACGTGACAGTCAGAGTGTAGAATGTGGTATTGATTGTGGATACTATCTACACTAATTCCTGGTTGTCTAGCAATATTTCCACATGAAACAAAATGCCTACTAACACAGATATGAAGTCTACCTCTCTCTGTACTCAACATGCCAATGTGTTCTTTGCAGTGGACCAGTGGTCAGATAAATGCATATGTATATCTTTTTTTGTTTTTTTTCTTGGGTCCAGTCCCTCCTTAAATGTAAATGCTTTGATACACAAGCACCAGGCAGATTGTACCGGGTATCTCCATTTGTCTGTCTTGGTGGTATTTAGCATAGATTCATCTCATACTGCTGGTGAGATGTATGTAACTATGGTAAACCATTGCCTTCTGTCCCATACATATGTATTCTTTCTGTTTTTTTTTAACTTCCTTTGGTCAACAGTCAATTGCAATCCTTTACTGAGGAGTCGGAATGTCTGCATGCTGACGTCATCTGCTCAGTATCATGCCTGTTAACTCAGGTTTCTCCTTCCTGAGCAGAAAGCTTGGCTTATTATTATTCACATGCTTCACAACTGATGTACATGCACCTGTTTAGACACCTGAAAGGTGAATATTTCCATAACTGGGTTAGCTCTTTTCATTATTGTTTGTAGGCAGTGCTGTTGCCCTGGGCAAGAGTTGCATACTTGATGGCTTGCCTGTTCCTTCTTGTTACTGTTAGCTTGTCTGTGTAAAAATGAAAACTTTGTTCTTTATATAGGCATGCAAGATGCTCCACCCTGTTCTTTTGATACTCTGCAGTGTCTTGGGATACATGAGCATAGATATATGTGTATACTCACACTTGAGTTTATCTTCACATTTGCTTTCTTGTTCCTGTGCAGAAGGGCCTCTCAAACAGGATCCCAGCTGTAGCAACTAAATTCATATGATAATAACAACACAGCATACTGACATTTATATGGTGCACACATTTCCTATCTAGTTTTATGTGGGGCCAAGACAAACCTTCAATTCTGCAATTTCTGCACAAAGTACAAATGACATATTTTTATTTTTTATTAATTTAACATTTGTTAACTGGGAAAGTCCGACTAGGACAGAACCTATTTTCAACAGAGGCCCGGGGTGAAATTTTCCAGATGCACATTTTTAGAATGTGGAAGGAAACTGGAGTAGCTGGACAAAACCCACATGAACGGAGGGAGAACATGCAAACTCCACACAGAAGGCACCCCAGCTGAAAATTGAACCGGAAAACCTCTTGCTGGGAGGTGACAACATTAGCCACTCCACCAATGTGCCATCCTATGCCTATGTACATATGCCTCAAAGCACACACTAAAACAGGATAGTCTGTATTTATGGATTTACACTTGCAGCTGCTGTTGGTGAACTGTGCCACTTCCCCACCACAAAATAATTTGAACTTCTCTATCATTTTTCTATACAACTGTGTGCACTATAATAATAAACATCAGCTGCTTTCATAGGTAATGGGCTTTTCCTACATATTTCATGCATTTGCCTCCATGGATTAATCTCATTTGCATATAATCAAGCTGAAATTGTGTTTTTTTTTTCCTTGATAGTCTGAATGTAGTGGGATCTGATGTTCCATGTTCAAATGTGAACACTGAAAGCACATGCATTTCTGGCTACTTCAAGCCGGCATGTCATTGATCAGATTTCTTGTGATGACTAGCTATACCTGTCGCTTTGTAGGACTAACAGTAAGAGTTACATAACTAGCATGGGTGGTTTGTGTTATGAGTCACCACAATAAAATTGAATTTAGTGATAGTTTAGATATGAATAAAGCTGAGTAAAGTAAGTGTGCTGTAAGCTTGAGTACGCTTGCCATCAGTTGTGCATATTACATCAATAAAAGATTGTTTCAGTGCAAGGGTGCATACCTGAAATGATGGTACAAGTGTTACCGCAGTACAAATTACTGTTGGAAGTAGCAGAATGGATATAACTGAATTCAGTTATTACTGAACGGATAATATGACTTGGCTTCCATTGCATGGCATTGTACAATTACAGTGTCATATCTTTTCATTGACCCACAGCATCGGTACTCTAAGAATGGCAAGTCAAGGGAAGTTCTGTTCCATTGTGTCCTACAGTTTTGAACCTGTGCACAGGGAAGGGCAGTGCCCGCCTAAGCGTTTGAGAAGAAGTAATAGCAGTAGTGAGGAAGAAGAACGCCAATACGCCAGTAATGGAGATACTGAATGGCGCTCTGCCAGCATTGTATAATGTTACTGCTGTGCTTCATCACCACATACACGTGTCAAAATAAATGAACTTGATCCAGCACCAAGGTGCGTCACAGTGCATTTGCTTTTTGACAGTACGTGCCTGACAACACATTTTCTACACATTCGTCTGCATGCAATGTACATGTTTAGAGGGCACTTTCAACAGACACAGTGGGCAAACAGATACAAACAACTGCTAATGTCTTTTATGCATTGCAATCAGTACTCTTCCATGCAAGTCAGTAGTACAGCTGTTACGAGATATTCTGGGTTATTCCATTGTCTAGGGTTTGATACAATGTTATTTGTTGCATCTGCAGCAGGATGTCAGGCCGGGGGCAGATAACATTTTTTGAGTGACACAATATGCATTGTTTCATAATGAGAAAGTACAGCTAGTAAAGTTACGCATAATCCAGCTTAACAGATAAGCTCTCTCCTTATTGTAGTCTCTCATTTTAATTAATGGCTGAGTTGCAAAGATTTATGATTGCCATTTTTTTCCTTCTGTGTAGAACATACCAATGTGTTGTGTATCATGCATATGTGTTGTAGATGTATGGCAACCAAAAGCTCCGATATGGACATTGTGTAGTGATACCCTCATGTGCTCTCAACCAGATCTAGCAGAGATATCCATCTGATGACATGGACTATACTGGATGTAAGCCATTTGAGGGTTTCTGGATGTTTCCACAGTAATTCCTAAAACAGTTGTGTATGGTTAGCAATCTGGACATGTAGGCATCATTGAATAATTACAGTTACTAGCAGAGTGTAATATTCAGTAACTGTTTGTTGCATTTCATAGGCTGTTGCCATAAGTCTTGTATACAATTTACAGTATATGAGTCATGTTGTTTTTTAATTTTAATTACGTTTTTTTGAAATGATCAGTTTTGGCTTGACAATACATAGGGTTATATATCAGATGAAATGGAAACAAGTGTATTCAGTTACTGCAGTGTTTGTAAGTGACCATCTGTGGATGTGGTGTGGAATGGAGAGACCAGTTACTGCAGTGTTTGTAAGTGACCATCTGTGGATGTGGTGTGGAATGGAGGGACCAGTTACTGCAGTGTTTGTAAGTGACCATCTGTGGATGTGGTGTGGAATGGAGGGACCAGTTACTGCAGTGTTTGTAAGTGACCATCTGTGGATGTGGTGTGGAATGGAGGGACCAGTTACTGCAGTGTTTGTAAGTGACCATCTGTGGATGTGGTGTGGAATGGAGGGACCAGTTACTGCAGTGTTTGTAAGTGACCATCTGTGGATGTGGTGTGGAATGGAGGGACCAGTTACTGCAGTGTTTGTAAGTGACCATCTGTGGATGTGATATGGAATGGAGGGACCAGTTACTGCAGTGTTTGTAAGTGACCATCTGTGGATGTGGTGTGGAATGGAGGGACCAGTTACTGCAGTGTTTGTAAGTGACCATCTGTGGATGTGGTGTGGAATGGAGGGACCAGTTACTGCAGTGTTTGTAAGTGACCATCTGTGGATGTGGTGTGGAATGGAGGGACCAGTTACTGCAGTGTTTGTAAGTGACCATCTGTGGATGTGGTGTGGAATGGAGGGACCAGTTACTGCAGTGTTTGTAAGTGACCATCTGTGGATGTGGTGTGGAATAGGGGGAATTTTGTGTTTTGTGCAGGCTAATCACCTATGAGTGAAAACAGTGTTAGAGTTCACTTCTCCAAGGCATTAAACATGTATTTCTGAGTTGTTCAGTGCTATAGGTACTGTGTTTTTGTCAAATGAGAACAGTGTTAATAAGGCATTGAATCAATTGAAATCAATACAGCTTATGGGAATGTAATGGGGGTGTAGGTGCACAAAGATTATTTGCATGACAGTTAATGTCTAAAGTGGTGTAGTGCTTTTGTGCATCAAACTTGTCTAATACAGTTCCTTAACCAGTTATAAATGCAGTATTCAATTTTTAATTATAGGCTTTTTAGCACTCGTTTGTGTGCTCAATGTCAGGAAAGCTAGCAAATTAGCTTTTTTGATTTAGCATGGTTTACAAAGACAGACGGCACTGTCAGCAGTGGAGGATGCATGCAGTAAGGGCAAGACAGACGTTGTTATGTAAAGCTGTTATGTGGTGTTGCTTTTGTCACAAACTGTATTCTTGCATGTTAGATGGGACTGATTCCATTGTTCCACTATTCAAGGTGTGTGGGAAATGTATTGTTTCCTATTGATCATCCAAACATTTTGCCTCTGGTGATTTATATTTGGAAGGTGTTACATTCTAAGCATGTGATGAGTGGTTCACTATGAGCATCAATGAAATAAACTTGTCAATATAATTGCATGTTATTGCAGTGCCTTCAATAAAAGCTAGTCATTGTTGGATGCACGCTACATGACTTTTTTAAGTTGTTTACTGGGCATGTCTTGTAATAAGTGATGTACTTATGATGTCATTCATGCAAAGAAAAAGAAAATTGTTTGAACCATTGAATTGTAACCAAAAGGTTTTGAACAAGTACCCTTGTTGGAAGATTCATGTGATTTGTTTCACTGCAGCACTTAGAAATGTGGTGGTTGGTATGCATGCCATGATTGTTTAATTCTATAAGTGCGCATGATCTCAATGCAGCTTCATTATGCCAAATGTGTCACCTTGTATAAAGCAGTGAGAAAGAAGAGAGTATGTCTAATGATTTTCTTTAGGAAGATATCAGTGAATTATACAAGACATCAATCACCAGAACCCTAAGTGAGTGAAGGCTAGCAGATGCAAGTTACAAGGTTTCACTTTATCCTTTGTGGGGAGATTGGCTAGGCTTAAATTGGCCCACAAGGGTAGCTTGCCCAGTGATTATGTATGAAGTGATGAATCTTCACATGTAAGAACATTGTTCATTTTGGGCCTCATGTGCAAAATGAGGTAACTAATTAGTTGCATACCAAACCCAGCTTTGTGGATGGTTCTTTTTAATAAGTGATGCATATATTCAGATCAGAGTGAAATTTGATGGCATGCATGACAGTTAGATGTTCTTCCTGTGAACCTGCAGTGAAATAGTGACCATGCTATAATGAGGTACTATTATATGAATGACAATGTCATTACAGGTAATGAGAACTAAAAGTCAGCTAGTCACTGACAGTGTCAAGGGAACAGTGCTGTCTATGTGCAAATCCTTATTAGCTTGTATAAACTGGTCTGGTTGAAAAACATATCAGTCACATTTATTATTTATTTTATTATTATTATACATTTGTTAGCCGGGAAAGTCCAACTGGACACATGTCCTGTTTCAGCGGAGGCCCGGGGAGAAAAGCTCCACGTACAGAGTAAAATATTACATTAGAAAGTTGATATACAGTTAGATTACATGCAATCATATATAGCATCCATACATTTTTATGCCTATTAATAATTCTGTTGAAAAATAATACCTTACAAAGAAAGAGTTTAAACATCAAACACTTCAGAGTAGTTGGGTTATATATACATTATAAAATTGCTGGTATAATGAAATATGTGTAAATGATAGTAGGAACAGTTCCAAAATTGTATATAGGAAAGATACCACTATAAAAACCTTGATAGAGAGAGGTAAGAACACAGTTAGGATAAAAGGAAGCATGTCTAGATGTGGATATTGCTCCCAATGCAAATATATGTTGGAAACTGATACTATCTATATCCCTAACATTGGTAGATGCACTCTATACAAGAAGTTTAACTGTAACAGTAAAGCAGTGATTTATCTAGCTCTATGCAC
The DNA here is from genome assembly GCF_019279795.1 of Protopterus annectens. Lineage (NCBI taxonomy): Eukaryota > Metazoa > Chordata > Ceratodontiformes > Protopteridae > Protopterus > Protopterus annectens. Next base: position 994,151,594 of record NC_056744.1, read on the forward strand.
AGAATGTTCATGTTTCTACATAGGAAAAACTGTCAATGCTATTAGAGCTAGAGTATATCAGCATCATCGATACATTCAAAATAAAGACAACAAAAATGTCTTAGCTACACATGTTTCTAATAATGAAGGGAATGCTTTCAAGTTTATTATTATTGACCAAGTAGCCTTGGGGGACAGAGGGGGACCACTGAATGACTACTTAAATACAAGGAATTAAAATGGCAGCTTAAAACAAATGCAGGTACACATCCTGAATTAAATAGCTCCATATCCATTTGCTCTATTCTTAGACTTAAAACTGAATTTTTTATGACATGAACAATGATGTAAAAATACATTTAATTCAATATTTTAATATTATCTAATTACATTTTTATAAGGGCTTCAATGTCTTGTAATTTTATGTTCGTAAAACTGCATGGAACAAAAGACTAGAATATTTATTGCATTTTTAAGTCTTTTACTGATTGTGTCTTTTTAAGAGTTAATTGGGGACATAATGAATTAATTAATGTTGAATGGAGTACATAAAAAGGCTGGGTAGTATAATTGGGGTGTATTCTGAAGAAGTTTCTAACTTACTGAAACAAAAGCGCTAAATAAATTTGTGGTGGATTGTAGCCTGGTTCCTGTTTCTTTTCATCAGTATGTGTAAATGATAGATTGGATAGGAAGTGTTCTGAGTGGAGGGGAGAGGGGATAGGTATATTTAGAGAAGTAATGAGTTGGGAGTGGAGGTGTTGATAGAGAGTAGTAGGTGGCACTGCACATAATACTTTTACAATAGGAGAACAACATAGAAGAGGTTTGATAAACGTTGTAAGAGAATAACTGTGATTTTCCTTCTTTCCTTAGGAACGTCCTGCAGTGCAACATGCCACACTGCCTAGCCTATGCATGTGCAACACACACACTGGGCAACCTGAGGATGGTGTGTCTATACATGCCTTCCCCATGGATGCTCACCTTTGCACTGAGTGGGTGAGTCGATGTGGAACCAATGTGAGGCACATAACCACTTTTGTCAAGGAAGTGATGCACAGCAAAAGAGCCAAGTATTACTTGTGCTACAAGCATTTTGAGTATTGCATGTTTGAAATGAATATGATGAAGAAACTTCTTCCTGAAGAGCTGTGGAAACATCAGACTTGTCGATGTCTGAAGAAAAATGCATTGCCTACAAAGTTCAGTCATACACAGACCAGAGACAGACCATAATCAAGTCAGCATATTGCAGTACAGGAATGGAAAAAAGGTATGTAGCACAAAGGTTGTGTTTTTGAGCATAGGTTCATGTTATGAAGAGTGTGGCTATGTAGCTTAGGAAGTTAGCAGAACAACCGTGGTATTGTAAGTGAATATTATGGCAGTCCTTGATTGTGTCAACAATGGCTCACTCATAATGTGAAATGGAGTGAAGCATTCTGATACTGTATGCTGTAGTGATACCATCTTAAAATTTACATTCCAGTTGTTAATGATAGCATCACTCTGCTCATCCAGTGTGTGTCAGGCAGGTGAAGAAAATGATAAGGCAGTGAGTATTAAAATAGTAATTTCCATGTCATCTTGAAAGCAATGCCAAAGCTATAATCTGTCACTTTTTTCCTATCCTGATACAGCTTTTAGATGAGTTGCTATCAACACAGATGAGTACATCTACATACATACATACATACAAATATTTCAAGCATGGGCATAAATATATCAAAACACTGGTTCCCATAATAAGTATCCAAGTTGTTCTTAAAAATATTTAAATTAGTACTAGCTTTAATGTAATTTGGTAGTCTGTTCTGTGCATCAGCTACTCTGTCAGAGAACCAATTAGTACACTTTTCATTCCTATAGAATCTCCTACATAGCTTGTCTGATGATTCTCTAGTACTTTTTGATAACCCCAAACATTCAGAGGTAGTTGTCCCTAAATGCCCCATATACCTGGATAAGATCTCCTCTTAAATGTCTGGAAGAGACACTGTACAAGTTCAGATATTTTAGTCTTTCATAATAACTTAGATTTTCTCATCCATGGATGCCCTTGGTATATTTCTACTGTACTCCTTCCAGTATATTTATGCTTGTTTTCTTATAGGCTTTCCATATTGTTATTCCATACTCAAGTTTGGGTCTAATGTAACTAATAAACAATGACTTCATTATTTTTGATTTCCCAAAATTTATAAATCTTTTTATGCAAACTGTAGTTCTATAACTATCATTAACGAATTGGTTACTATAATTAGAAAAACTCATAGCTGAATTTATCCATATACCCAGGTCCTTAAATGAGTTAACAGTTTCAATCACTGTGTGCTGTATTAAATATTCACCTTTCAGTTTATGTCTCCCAAATCTCATATGCTTAGTTTTTGATGTATTTAGCAGCATATTATTCTCCTGTGCCCAAATGGTCAATTTAGTCCAGTTATTTTGCAGACATGCCTTATCTGCAACACCTGTAATCAGTTAACCCAATTTCAGGTTGTCTGCATATAAACTGTAGAACACCTCAGATGAAAACGTTAGGTCTGAAAGATACAATCTAAACAAGTAAGAGCCTAGGACAGAGGCCTGTGAGATACCCTGACTGTAACCAAGAATTTCACCTGTCCAGTTGCTGTATGATACTTGTCCTGTCCTATTTATAAGCCATGCAGCTATCCATGTTATCAAGAGTACATCAATATCTAGTTGTACTAATTTTTTGATCAGTGTTTTGTGTATGACCCTGTCAAATGTTGAAGTTAAATCTAAATACATTACATTACAGCACACTTTTTCATTTATAGCTATTATTATATTGTTATAGAACATCATGTTACAGGTGGTAATAGATCTGTTTTCAACATATGCATGCTGATACATGGTTTCAAGTCAACTATCCAGGTCTGACAATAACTTATTTAACATTACCTTTTCCATTATTTTTCCACAACCTGAAAGTAGACTTAAGGGTCTATATTATTCTGGGTTTGTCCTACTCCCCTTTCCCTTAAAGACAGGTTTAATAAGTACATGTCTCCAATCTTGAGGAATTTCCCCATATTTCTATGACCTAGTGAATAATAGCTATAATGGTACTGTAAGTTCTTGTTGAAGTGTTCTCAAGTCATTGTTATTCATTCCGTCTCCTCCCTGCACTTTGTTTGTATCCAGTCTGCACAGTTCTTTTACAATATAATCTAAATTGATTCCAGTATCTGGGGTTATCTGGATATCACTAGGACAACTTATCACTCCTTTTTTGGAGCTAAACTGTTTTGCTTAAGATTTTGTAAATATATTTATAATCTGTTGCGTCTGAGAATAAATTTTAGAATCTGCGGTTTATCAATTTGTGTCTTTTTACTCATTCCACATCTTGTGTATTTATAAAAATGTTTCCTATAATGCTCAATATCTTTATATACATTTTCTTCAAATGTTTCTTGATCTTGTCTCACACTATGCTTAATATGTTTGTCCAACTTGTTTATTTCAGTTTTCAAAGTTGTAGATAGACCTCTCTTCCATTTCTTACATTTTTGTCTCTCACCTTAATCAGATATCTTGTTCTTATGGTAATATATCCCCCTGACATTGTATGCCTAGATCCTGATGTTAAACATTTTTTGACTTTTTGCACTCAAACAATTTCTCTTTCAAAACGTTTTACATTCCGTCTGTAGTTTTTCCACTGAACACCTCACTCCAGTTAGTTTTACATAGTGATTGTTTTGCTTCCATATAATCTGTAATTAACCTTCTGTGCATTGGCTTAGATTTCAATTTGGCAGAATTATCTAGCAACAAAATTCACCTTAATAACCCCATGATCACTGCACATCAGTGGTGGTAAAACTTGACTTGAACTTACAGTAATTTCTATGGGAACACAAACAATGTCTAGTATATTCCATCCCCTGGTAGTTTTTTTTTACAATGTGAAGCAATTGTTCTTAAATATACTCTGGTACAATAATGCAACACATGGATGGTAAACAGGCTCCGGTAAGCAGTGATGTTCAATAATGCTTTGATATAGTTTGTCTGGGTGGATGGCCAGGTGTGTTCATTTGTACTCAAGTGAGAGTTCACTACTATGTGAAACTGCATGTGGTTGCTAAGTGCATGTAAAGCACTTTGAATAAAATAATATTTTTAACTAAATGTGGCCTATATCTGCCCACTGGCTACTGTAATGCAGCTTTTCGCACAGAAAACAAATTGTAATGGTATGTGCAAGATCACCAGACTGAGACATAATACCTAGATAGTGAGTTGTTTTATGTGTCCCTCATTAATTCTTAGCAGTTATGTACAGTTTCTTAGTAAAAGTTGAACAGTGTTTTTTATGAAAGGCTACTGTCACAGGAAGCATGTACTTCTTGGCCATACGGCCTTCCATTAATCAGTAACTGTATACTTATGCAACTTATTTTGAGAAATAAAAATCTCTACAGCAACTTGCAATACTATCTGTCACAAGCTATACCTTTGAAATGTAGTGACTGTCACATGCTTGATGTTCAATTGATGGTTCGGCAGGGAAAATCAGTTGTCGATGGTAACTGTCGAACTTCATAATCTTAATTACAAATTACATTTTGTGGCGGTGGAATGCTTGTTTTCAGTGTTAATAAAACTAACTGTTATTCTCTAATGCTTGATTGTAGACAGAGATGCTGCTACTGCTCCAGGAACCAGACCTGAGGATGGAACTGGAAGTCATAGTTGGCAATCGTGTAAGAAAGTCGACGCAACATCTAGTACTATAACAGTACAGTGCAAAATTACTGGTGTAATTAATAGTATAGTTGTGTGACATAACACATTTTCTCTTTCCTTCCCTCAGGCTGATGGACCACAATTTCATGAAGAGCCAGTCAGCTCCAGGATGGATATTGACCTTAATGACACTGAATGGGTACAGGAAGTGAGAAAGATCCCCATGTTAAAAGATAGTGCTGTAAGGTGTACATGTTCTGGGAAGAAAAGATCCATGCTTACCACAGGAAATGCAATGGGATCAGTTGCCAGCAGCAACTCAGATGTTCGATGTAGTGTTACTGCAGGCAACAATAAATCATGGAGTCAATGGCGTCAAACAATGAAGGCACATTATACAACAAGTCTTGCAACACAGACCTGCAACCCCAGGGTTACCATCCATGATGCTGAGATGATGGCTTCAAGCTGGAAAAATGCAGCAACACAGTTTCCAGAGCTGTGTCCTAAAGTAAGCCATAACTTAAGGACCATACTTATGCGCACAGGACCATTCCTGATTATGACACTGGAAATGTCAATCTTAGAACAAAGAAGGACCAAGTCACTCAGGTGGACTTGTCACTCAGGTGGACTTGTCAACAAGATTTATGGAGTTCGACATACTGTAACCCATACTTGCTTGTAGTACTGCAGTCAAAGATAATCAACTTTCATTCAACAGTGGTATGTTGAAGTAAACCATGTCACTGTCAAGGAATAGTACTGAAAACACTGTCGATGAGCATGACTGGACAGACAGATTGGATAGTTTGTCAACATTATCAGCCAACAGCGGATGGAAAACTGAAGGCATTACAATGCTGTAGAACAGTAACAAAAAGCTTGGAAGAAGACCCTGAATGGCACTATTCATCTGTCACTACATCAACATCAGAATTTGATGACACCTTGAAAAACAAAACTACTGAGCAGGACATAGCTTTGCGGGGAAAATTCATAGTTTTTGAGGATTGTCTGAATGAGCTGCTGTTGAAATTGATATGTCCACAATGCAAAGCACCAGCATGTGATGACTATCATAAAGGTTATGTAGGATCGATGTTTATTGCCAGAATACAGGGTTTAACTAGACATGAAATTGTAAAGTGGCAAAACCAACCAATGCTTGGGTGAATAGCAGCAGGCAATCTATTTAGTGCAGCAGCTACACTGTTTACTGGAAGCACATATGCACACATTGCAAGGTTTGTTATTTTGCTTATGTGGGACTGGAATTCATCGGGAATACTACTTTCTACAAAATGCAATGTGAATACCTCTTTCCAGTAGTGCAGAACACTGGGAAGCAACATCAGGAAGATCTTATCCAATATGTACGTGGAAAAGCTATTAGGCTGGCTGGTGATGGTCACTGTGACAGTCTTGGATATTCTGCTAAATACTGCTGCTATAGTGTGATGGACATGGACACCTGGTATCTGTTGGATTTTTCATTGGAGCAGCTGGATGATGGTATTTCATCTGTAGTTTTGGAGAAGAAAGCATTCCTAAACTGCTTGAGTAATTTGAGGGAACTGGACGTCACCATCAGTGTTGTAGCCACAGACCTACGTCGTGGGATCGCCAGTGCAATGCAAACCGAATTCTCAGAAACTGACCATCAGTTTGATCTGTGGCATGTGTCTAAAGGCATTACCAAAAAATTGTTGAGGTTGCTAGGAAAAAAGAACATGGAACAGCTCCTGCTATGGTGTCATACCATTTCAAACCACTGGTGGTGGTGTTCAGAAACATGTGATAGAGATGCAGCGCTGCTGTACGGGAAATGGAAGTCCTTATTTTATCACATTACTGATAAACACCACTGGGACTGGGACATGAAGTTCCATGCCTGTGAACATGACAACCCCATCAAAGACACAGAGCAGAAACAGTGGTTGGAGGAAGGTAATGAAGCCCACATGGCATTGGCAAGAATTGTACTGAACCAATCTCTGATGAAGGATTTCCAACACCTAACTCAGTTACACAGGCAGCTTGGAAGTCCTTCATGCACTGCTTTGTAAGTATTGTCCCAAGTTTGAACATTTTTCTTACAATGGAATGAAAATGAGAACTGCGCTCGCCATTCTGGATCATAATGCAAATGTGAATCATCAGCAAGCAGTAGTGTGATGCCCCAAGACTGACTCTGCTGCCAAGGATTATATGTGTTACCACATTGTTTACCTGGAGGCAAAGCAAGATTGGGTGGCCAAGCCAATTTCTGAAGATTGAAAATATGATTACATATTTGGCAAGATCATACATGTGCTTATGATGAAAAGAAGAAGTCTTCTCATGCCAAATCTGGGCATACAATGTATTCCAAAAAACATTGCCAAGTGCGACAGACCAGATAAGCAAGAAGTTATCTTAAGACACATATCATGGTTTGGTAAGTTGCAACCAAAGTGATTGAGACCATTTTCAGACATATTTTGTTGGTGTTCCAAGCTTTAGGGAGCTAATAGTACTGTGGTTAAGTGCTGACTAAATAGTTCTTTAGTGCATCAGACATGGATGCAGACAATGCTTGAAGTAGCTGTTAAGTAGTCAATTGTTAGGTGATTTGTTAATGGGCAAGTGTTACCCAGATTAGAGTACTGAGTGATGAAATATGAAATAATACAGCTGACTATTAAAGGACAAAGTAGTAGTCAGAGATACATCTGAAGTACAAGCTGTCAAAATGAATATAGAATATAAAAGTGAAGTGAATGTATTCAGCATTCATCAGACCTATCATTTAGTACTATGCCCCCTTTGGTATGTACCCAACATGGCATATCCAATATCTGGAACGTCTAACAGGGTTTCCTCAGTAGAAGATTGGGGGGGGGGTAAGTAACCATGTAGTAAGTAGACTGTCTGAAGACCTTATCACTGTATTATGACTGCAAGAGACTGCTAAGGGGAGGTCTCAGCTTGGTATACAAAACATTGTCAAACCCCACTATGATATACCTCTTGAATAACTGTAAAATAAACAACAACGGAATTACGCATGCTAAGGACTGAAATTTGGGCTGTGGTATAAATAGGATCTGTGGGACAGACAGTTTTGCATCACAGAGACTACCCCTTTGCTGGGACAGGCTCCCCATGCATGCTGAAGCAGAGTCCCTCCATAACACATTGCAAGTGTAACACTGGCAGTTGGAGTAGTAGCAAGGAATGGATCCCTGGTTTGACACCTATGTCTCTAATGGACATAGGCAGCCTGCAAATGGTTCATCTCCACAGAGGTCTGCTTACACTTATCAAGGATAGCAGAACTTGTCAGAGATTTTAAATGCATGGCTAGGCTTAAAAAGGCACTTGTGTTCATTAGCTTAGTAAACATGTAAGGAACCAATGGGCTTAAGAACTCATATTGAGATTCAAAGTAGGAATGAGTTTTATTGAGAAAATGGTATTGCTGAGGAACATGGGAAGAAAGACAGATGGTGGCAGCTGATTTTGGTACTAGCAAGTGGGTGGTGGATAAACAAACTGCTGAGGAACCACTTCAAGTGGAGAACACAAATAAACCTGTAAGTGGAGGATGGACCACCTTGGTTGCATTAACATCTTGCTATGTCAGACATTTTGTGGAACAGCCACAGTTCTCCATGGTGTAGGAGAGCAAGGCAGCTAATCTACTGTTATGTGTAGCATGGCAGATGGGTGGTAGGGCACAGATGTAACCATGAGATCAGTCGACTGGAAGAATACTCAAATGTGATGAATTGGATAAGAGCAGATAGCAGTCTCAGGACAGCGATGTGATGTAGTGAGCATTGTGATGCGCAGGCATAATCAGTCATGGATCATGCAGTTATTTGTTAGTGTAGTGATAATAATTTACATTAATGTTTCTGGCTAACTTAGCTACCTTTGCTCTGTGGTGTAAGTTAATAAATACATTAGATAAGATGTGAGTGCCATGTGTTGATTCTGAAACTGTGAGTGAGACACTGGTAATGAGCAGGTGTGTTGCTCATGCAAAAAGTGAATAGGCAAACTGGCAAAGGTTTATATGCATGGATATATGCATGTTTACAATGTACGATGGTAGAGGTAGTAGAGAACATGACAAGACAGATGAAATGACATCAGTATAGCATCATCAAAAACTGTGGTACCCAGCTTCAGAAAACTGGCGAAGCTGGTACTTAGGATCAGTGGTAGAGACTTTATACTGAACAGAGTAATGCAAACTGTTGCCTTTCCAAGCAAAACATATCTCATTTGACTTTAAAATTTTCTATCAGGATAACACAGAAATTGAAACAGTTTCCACAGCTAAGCTCCTAGGCATTACCATAGACAACAAAGTAACTTTTTGAACATTACATCTGCAATACCATAAAAAACACACATCAAATTAGGAACCCTCTATAAACAAAAAACTTTCTTGTATAAGACTACCAGAAAAACTTTCGCCAACACCTATTTACTTTCCTCTCTCTTACATGCAGCCCTTATATACCAATTTACAATCTTCTCTTAAAAACAAACTCCAGTCATGCAACCATAAAATTGCCAAATTTGCCACAGGCCACTTCTTTCATTCCCACCACTGCCTAGCTTTGAAAGAACTAAACTGGCTCTAATGCACACACCACCTAAAGCTAATTCAACTGCCATCTGCGCATAAAATGATATATAGACCTGATAGTTGCCCAGCCCTTAAATCTGTCCTAAACCCTATATGCCTTCAAGGTGCCTCCACTCTGAAAACAAACAACTCCTAACCGTCTGCATTCCAAACAAAAGAGCTGGACAGTGCCTGTACTCTCATGCTATCACTAAGCTCTGGAACTCTCTGCCAACAGACATTACTACCACTGAGTGCTTTAACAACTTCAAACACACCCTAAAAAAACATTTTCTTTGTAAGCAGACCTGCCTCTGCTCTTTCCCTAAAAGTTGAACTCCATCCTCTCTCTATAGCCTTTCCTTTATACACCTGGAGATACCAAAACCATGACTTTCTTCCACTAACCATTAACATATCGAACTAAGAAACCTTATGGATTTCCACATACTTAACTATTCCCATCCAACTGTACAATTTCTTCTAAGCATATGCTTGCTTCTAATACTCTGACCCTCTGCCTGACCCTCACTCTTTACCTTAATCCAACCTGATGAGAAAAAAAAATATATATATATATATATATATATATATATATATATATATATATATATATATATATATATATATATATATATATATATATATATATATATATATATATATATATATATATATATATATATCAGTGTCATTTCATCAAAAATCCATTTCGCCGAATATTTCTGACATAGGGTCCAAATCAGCAAAAATCCATTTTGCCGAAAATAGTACTGACAGTGTATATGCCCTTTTCCCCACTATAGTGCAATCTTAGAATGAGAATATTAAAGTAGGGGGGTGTGGGGGGCACAGCTCCCCACAATGGGGGGGTGTGGGGGGCATAACCCCCTACCCAGTACAGTTTAATATTGTCTAGTATTGTTTTATATTGTCCAGTCCCTATTAAAAGGGTAAGTAGTTTATAACCTGAGTAGGTTGGGGGCTATGCCACCCACACCCGCCACAGTAATATTCTCACTCCGGGAATGCACTACAGTGGGGGAAAAGGGCATATACACTGTCAGCACTATTTTCAGCTAAATGGATTTTCAGTGATTTGGACCCTATGTCAGAAATTTTTGATGAAATGGATTTTCGGCTAAATGTAATAGACCCATATATATATATATATATATATATATATATATATATATATATATATATATATATATATATATATATATATATATATATATAAAATTCTGCTTTCATACTGCTGTTAAACTATGCTGAGATTCCTAACTAGCCCCTAGGTATTAGTGATTACATAGAAATGTATTAGTATGACAAGCCCTATACAACCTTTCCTATTCTTCTATGAACCTGATATGTGTTTGAATTTATTGTATTCTCATTTTTTATAGTGCTGAATTTTCTAAATGCATTTACCTATACTCATATATGGAAATATGTTTACTTAACAGCCATATCGTTACCATTCTGACCATTCGTTGGTACTGCCACTTAATCTGATACTTGTATTGGGTAACTGCTAATTGCCCAGCTACTAACACACTGTTTACCTTACCATCTTGTATTCTCTCTCCCTTTATTTACCCAGCTCTCCATCCTGCTTGCCCTGAACTAGGGAATGAGAATCTGCCCAGCCTGAAGGCCAGGAACTAAACCTTATGCTAAGACTATTGGTCTCTACCTGAACTAAAGAATAGAGCCGATCCTCTCCCTAAGCCTCTTTCCCACAAGGATCCAAGAAAGTATGTGTTACAACTATTGTAGTAAAAAATATACTTGAATTATATAATTCCATGTTACTGAAGACTGCTCCCTAGCCAGGACAGCCAGCAACCTTACTCTACTCTAATCCTCTTTTCTCCTAAACCTTATCACACTACCCACGTGTAGTCTCTGTTGCTAACTCCTGTTTACCCTCCATTACTCCTACACCTGACAACACTCTTGTAAAGCTACTTGCATTTTTATCCTTGTCCACTAGACGGCATCCTTCTCCTAGTATTTTCCTTGCAAATCTATCCCACTTTTCTGAAATGTAATTTATCAGACACTTTGCTTTTTCTTTTCTTTGTTATCTCAGTCCTGCTCACTCCTCTATTTTCACTATAACTCACTCTCCTCCACCCACATCTCCACCTTACTACAGCAGTCAGCTCTTCACTGATTGTTTCTGGGGTCCTCTTCCTTCACTGGCTCTGTCCCACTCTGTTCGCCCTACGGGCTCACTCCGCTCCCCTACCCTGCCCACAATTCTCACCAGCCCCCAGTGCTCCTACATTTATTCACCCAAACCACACCCCTACAATAACCACCAAACATAACATCCCAATCCTTAAAGTGCCAGAACCAACACTTCCAAGTCTCATCTTAGTAAACCATCTAACTTACCCTTATCTTTACCCTATATACAACTCTGCCATAATGTCATTCATATCAACCTCTCCACACCTGAAAATCCTACTTCTATCTTCCCTCATACCTATTCTTACTATATCTTATCTACTTACATTTTATGAACATCTCCACCACATAAACCTTTCTTACCCAAAAAAGCAAACCTCCTCACCACCATTAGCACACACTCAAAGCCATTCAAACACACCCAGCACAATAGCCTACCTACCAGCAAAATATCACAGACTGATTCACATCAGATACTACAGGCCAAAAGCTAGGAAATCTCAATTCCTAACATGTAAACCTCCGCAACTTACACTTAGAATTCAATTCCAATCTTTAATAGATGGAGATATACATCCCAATCCAGGGCCAAATTATATCCAGTCCAGAGAGACCCATAACACAACCCCCACTAGTACTCAACTCCTTACTAGACCTCCCAGCTCACTATTGATAGCCCATCTTAACATCAGGAGCATAAATAATAAGGTTGCCCACCTACATGCTCTCATGGATGTGCATTCATTTGATATCCTGTGTCTCACTGAAATTGGCTCAAACCATATATACAAGACAATGAATTTATACCACTAGGGTACAGCATCTTAAGACTAGACCGAAAAGCTAAGAAGGGAGGTGGAGTAGCTATACTACATAAATCTGGATTACAGGTGACCTCTATTGACTCTAAACCCCTTCTAACTAGTAATGAAGAAATACTTATCTCCAAAATTCAACTCAATAACTGTAAATCCATCTATATTATTGATGTCTACCTTCCCCCAGGTAATAACTCTAACACCCTAGAAAACATCCTAAATTGGCTTTCCACCAATTATCTCCAAGAAATTATAGTACTTGGTGACTTTAATATCAACTGGAAAAGCTGTACTTCTGAACAGCCTTCTACTCATATCAACCTACACGGGTTCACTCAAACTATTAGCTCCCTCACAAGGACCAATAAACACAATAATAATGAAAGCACCCTAGATTGGATTTTGATAAATAGACATCACCAAACTTACAAAGTTGGGACTCTCCCTGAGGATATAAGCGACCATGCACTCAACTTCATAATCAGATTTAAGACTGACATCCCTAGCCTAATCACCTGTAGAACAATAAGGAGTAACAAAAATTTTAACCCTGACATCTTCCAAACTGAACTTAAAGCATGCAACTGGTCACCCCTCAAAAACTTACCTCTAGAGGAGGCAGTAATATACTTTAATACTAAATTCTTAGGTATTCTAGACTTACACGCTCCAAAAAGGACCATTAGAACTAGGAATAAACCTGCCCCCGGCTCTCAAAAGTGACCAAACAAAAAATGCTCCTCAGAAATAAAGTCTGGGCCAAGTGGCTTACTACTAAAAACCCAAAAGATCACATAAAGTTCAGACAACTAAGAAATGATACAAAAAAGCCATTCTGTCAGACAAAAGAAACTATTACATTCAACTCCAACATACCCAGCAAAACAAACCACAAAAAGTCTGGGCAGGGATTAACACACTTTTACACCCAGGCCGTTCTGTCACACCCACCCCAGGAGGTACTGACCATGATAATCCAAAGCAAATTGCCAATACCTTTAACACATTCTTCACTGAGACAATTCACTCTCCTGCCAATCAACTAACTCCTGACAGCTCATCTCTGACTTCCTCTACTACTACCTTACCTCCCTCATTTCATCTCAAACCTGTCCCTACATCCTTTATCCGTACCCTTATACTAAAACTCAAACCTACCACCACAGCAGCTGATCTCCTTCCTACAGAATATCTGCAAAAAGCTGCAAATGCCATAGCCTACCCCATCTCCATTCTGATTAACAGAACAATCTCGGAGGGTACTATTCCTTCTATTTGGAAGATCTCACATATAATCCCCCTGCATAAAGGTGGAAACTCTAGGGAATTATCCAACTACAGACCTATTGCTATACTATCTCCACTGGCAAAAATCATGGAGAAATGCATTCATAAGCAACTGTTAAAACACCTAATAGATAACAACTTATTAGCTAACTGCCAACATGGCTTCAGGCCATTTCACAGCACTACTACTGCCCTTTTATCTTTCTCTGACTGTATAAACAAAAATCGCAATAACAGCACTCTATCCTCAGCCCTCTTTACTGATCTCTCTAAAGCCTTCGATATGGTTAACCACCAACTTCTCATAAACACACTCAAAAACATATCTCTAGATGCACTGGCTATACAATGGTTTCAATCCTACTTAAACAATAGGCAACAGGCAGTTCACTGGGTGTCCCCAAGGTTCTATACATGGACCTCTTCTATTTTCTATTTTTATCAATGACCTGCATTCTGTAATTCCTCAAGCTACCATAATAAAATACGCAGATGACTCCACATTAATATGCTCAGCCCTGACTCCATCAGACCTTCAGTCCCTCACCCAAAAAGTGTTTAACACAGTAGAGGAATGGTTATTACACCATTGCCTCATCTTGAACCCTAAAAAAACAAACTCCTACTTTTTACTCCCACCCATAGGGCCACACCACTATACTTTACTGTTACATCAAACAATGTAACCATCCTATCCCCTGACTCTACCACAAAACTCCTAGGGGTATTAATTGACAATAACCTTAACTTTGATACTCACATTAACAGTACCATAAAAACAGTCAACAAAAAAACTAGGCTCCCTCTATAGAATCAAAACCTTTCTTACCCCACTAGCAAGGTCTACTATTGCCCAGACCCACTTAATCTCCACCCTCCTCTACACCTCCCCTATATATACTAAACTCTCAAAAAACATCTTGAACAAACTGGCTGTCTCCCACAACAATATTGCTAGATTTACAACAGGCTCTATATTCAGAACCCATCACTGTACTAATTATGAACAACTAAGATGGCTAGAGTTGCCAAATTTACTTCTATTTAAACAATTAACAGTTGCCTACAAAATCCTGTATCAGCCTACTAACACTCCAATTCTTACCAGCCTTATCATCCCCTACAACAACCTTAAGATCCTACGCTCATCTAATAAAATATTAGTACAAATAGGCAAAACCTACAATAAGGCTGGTGCCTCTTTGTTCTCTAATACCGTGGGACCATGGGTAAAACCTGGAACTCTCTCCCCAGTCACCTGACCTCCCTTTCTTCACTAACACAATTTAAAAGCAGGCTGAAAACCTACCTTAAATCCCATTGGTTATGCCCCTGTGTGAACACCTGTCTTATTAACTGTATATACTAATTGTCTATTGAAAACCATAAAGATAACAGGCCTTATATTTGATTAAATCTCTATCAATATCCCTAAAATGTCATTAACACTACCTACCTATGTTAACAAATGTTACATGTCATATGATTCTGCAATCAAACGTGTTTTGAAGTGAACATATTTGCTTCTATATTAATCTACCCACATCTGTAAAATCTATCATGTATAAAATAGCTTAATCTTGTATTGTACCTGTACCTGTGTAATATTGTTTTTATATATAAATTTTACTGTGTTTTTGAGGAGCTTTTCTCCCTGGGCCTCTGCTGAAAATGGACATATATCCAGCTGGACTAGCCTGGTCAACAAATGTAAAATAAAATAAAATAAATAAAATATATTTGTAAGCTACCATGTTACTTCTATTTAGTATCCTAACTAATACGTGTATTATTTTGTATCTACCTCTTTGTACTCATTAAGTATCTAGTACATGTTTCATTGTTGTAGCTACCTCTTTTTTTTATTTAGTAGTCATTAGTTATTTAATGTATAATTTAATACTTGCTGTTGTCCTGTTCATGTATGATGTTCTTTTTTCTTGTATCATTTGGAGCTTTTCTCCCTGGGCCTCCACTTAGAATGGGTTCCTGACTCAGTCGGAATTTCCCAGTAAACAAATGTTAATTAAATAAATAAATAAATAAAATGTTAACACAAATAATTTGTGTGTTTTTGTGTGTGTCTGTAAATGTATGTGTCTGTATGTGTAGTTCTGTGTGCATTTGGTTTGGAAATTTTCTCAGTGAACCATTATGTAAAACTGGACTGAAAGATGCATGTTCAGTGAGTGTATAGTTTTCATTCAGTGGGCTTGCTGCAAACATTTATGACAATCCTGAGCCAAGGTCATTAACATCTCAGTTACCCGTAAATGTCGCACTATTATGAGAAGAGGCTGGATGAAGGACACAGGCTGCATGTTTTTTAATGCTGCTTGCAATGGCTAGCTGTTAATCATAGCTGGACTAATCCTTTCAATCAGTGCTGTATAAAGAGGTGGGGGAATATGCATGGTTTATGGGTACATTGTACAAGTGTGTGCATGTGTGTATTTATGAGGTGATGGTGTAAAGGGGAAAAATGGTTATGAGCTGGACTGGCATCCTACCTTGTTGGGGAGCATCTGGTATCACTTCAGTATGTTTGATGCAACAACTGGTAGGTCCTTCAAGCAGACATCAGCGGCAGCTACTGTCTGCCATAGCTGTTGCTCATAGTTTTAAGGAGCAGTGGGCAAAGCAGCACAGTTCAATTGCACACTGCAGGTGTGAGTGTTTAGCATTGTGTGCTGTAACTGAGACTGAGTCATGGGCATTCAGAATTGCCATATAGCTGAAACACTTGATGTCCTTAAGGGGTCATTTGCATATATCCCATAATCCTCTTTTATAGAAAGTTTTAAGGAATCACATAGTGAAAACTCTTGCTTGGCTGGGTTTTTCTTGTTGTTTTTTTCCAGTTGGATTGGCTGTGTGTCCTATTTACGTTTTACATACTGGGAAAAGAAAATGGTGGGATAGTAAAGAGATTTATGAAAAATGGAGAGAGGTGTTCATGATGTAAGATGGGATGGTGGTGTTGAGAAGAAATAGAAATGAATCCAGCTTACTTTGGTGAATATGTATGGATTTGAATAAAGGATAATTGCAATTTCCAGCCTTTGAATAACAAGTTAGGAATAAGAATGTAATAAAGTGAAAAAACCTGGTGACTAATATTTTCAGAGTAAGAGAAACACTGTATTTCATAAATAACCATTTTAAACGAAGATTAGATTATAGGATAAAAGTTCAATGTATCTAGTTCGGGGACATTATTAAATGTCTGATTATTGTTTCTGGAATTTATTAAGATTGTTTGGAATGATCTATGTCAAATGGATGTGACTTGTGCTAAAAATTTCACATCTTTTTCATCTGTTTCATTATTTAAAACAAACAGCTAAGTATTTCAAAATTATATGTTTGTAGACACTCCCTGGAACTAATTAACACCTGCACTAAGTGTACACCATTCTGAGTTTACAGACAAGCATAGCTCACACCTTTTTCCTCCAAACTTTAGTTTTCCTGCTCATTTTCTTCATGCTTTCAATATGGAGGTGGATTCGTAAAGGTTACCACAAAGTGTAGGCTACAGATACACTCACTGTAATCTTTCACAATGTCCAGAAAGCACAAAAATGTGGCAGGGTTGTTCTTGAATACACATCGTGTACACTTAGTGCAGACATTAATCTGCCCCAGTTTTTATTACTACTGCTGTAGGTGATTGAAAGTGGTGATGTTATGTCTGCTTTAGTTGGTATTGTGTGCACTCTTTGCTAAAAGGTCTGAATATGCTAGGAATATTATTTGTTCTAAATTTTTAATTAAGTACATTCTGCTAATTCATCATATTATAATCCAATTCTATGAGAAGGAAATACATAGGCTGTACTTGAGGGAAGGAAACCTTTCCAAGATTACAATTACATGACATAACATGGGCTGTAAAACGCAAAAGTATTGTTTTTGGGAAGTGACCAGAACTGGAGAACTGTGCCTTACAGGTAACCATTTACAAAGAACTGTAAAGTAACTGAAGTTGCAGTTTGCCAACTCGCTATTTTAAACCTTCTGTCAAACATTTTAACAGTTCAAGAGTCCCAACATCTGCATTTTAGTGACAGTGCATGATTGCAGACATCAAGTCTTCAAATTGCTTTGCCCTTTTAGTGGTTTAAATAAGACAACAGCAAATATGACTAAGGTGTTTCTAAGGGAAGGATGCCCTTTTGTTCAATGGCTTTAGCAGTGAGCATCAAGTGAGAATCTGTGTCTGGTGCTGTCTCCCAATCTGGCATCCTCCAACTTTAAAAGTGCAACCTCTTAAGCAACTGCTTGATACAAGCAATCACTTTAGTTGTGACTGCAAATGCAATACTGGCATTCATGAATTTCAGTTATGCACTCAAGTCATGGAGTGCTGCAGTGCTTCAGTTCCAACTACAAATGCAATGCTGGAATTCAGTTCTCATGTTGGTAATATACCATATCCTGACTGGGATCTGTTGATTGCACCCCCTACCAGTTTGTGCCTGGGGTAGCTACCCACTTCGCCACACCTATGATATACTTCTGGCCTGTAGCACTGTGGTGTAGCAATAGATATATGCAGTAGTGCTGCAGTGCAGCATTATGCTGTTTGATATGGGATCCAGATAATAGCATTTGTGTGCGTGGGAGTAGTATTTTTGTCTACCAACCAGACCTGACTAAGTGAGGGCTATTTCAGGGACATCAAGATCCAAGATCTAGTGGGGTACAAAGCAGAACAAGATTATTTTCTTCTTCTTCCACAGAAACTTTGAGTAGTGTCTGCTGGGCCACTAAATCATCTGTTGTGGAAAGTGGAAGCCTGGCATGAGGTTGTTTGGATTGTGAGGTATGCCACTGGCATCATCCCCTATAGTGAATAAAGCTACTGTCAGTACAGTGATCTGTGGTGTGCCATCTTGACTTACTTTGTCAGTCTGAGGCAGATGTTAAGGGGAGAGAGTGTGTATGTGAGACAGAGAGAGAGAGAGAGACAGAGGCAAGTACTGTAAACATGTTTTCTGTACTACTGTCTTCTGCTACCTAAACTGCTTTATGTGTATATGTATATGTATGATTGTATACTTTGTTTTCAAGCACAGGAGGACTTCCAGCTTAACATGGTTTGATACTGCAGAACTGGTAGCAACGTTCCTAGCAGTAAGATGTATATGACTTCAGTGCCAGTGCACTGTACAAGTACAATTGTGCTTGTAGCATATTTGTCTAATCATTTTTCCCCAGTGGGTTGACCTTACTTAGGTGCAGGTGTGTAGGAGGAGGTGAGGCCACAATCATCTCATTCTGAGCCAACAAATGCTTCTAGCTCTGGGTCACCAGTGGCTAACAGATCTGTTCTTCAGCATGGGGATGATGGCTGTCTTGCTGGAAATGACCAGAAGAGGTCACTGGTGCCTTTTGTGGCCATTTTATAGAGGAGATAAAGGCTTGGTCTGAAGGAGTCTACCATAGTCTTCTAGCAATAGCTGTGGATAGGTGGATGCCTGGCAATGTGAACTGTTTTCTACTGCTACTTGTGGAAACATGAAATTGGCAGGCCCCACCCATTAGACCACTGCCACCCAAGCAAGCAGTAATTTGGCTTGCTTGCCCTGTGAGCCAGTCTGACATCTAACCATGTCAGGACCCTATCCTATTCTGTTACTGGTGTTTTTCCTCCCTTATGTGTCATTCTGCATGTGTTGTCCAGTCATTGTTCAGTCATCCACATCATCACTTGTCCAAGCTTTTTATGGCTGTGCCCATCCATTCTCTTCTTGACCTTCTCTCTATTACCCTTGTCTGTTTTAAGATATTCTGTGATTGTCTGTCTGCTCCTGCTACCTGCCCTTGTACCTGTATCCCATCAACAGCTGTCCTTCTCTACTTTCCCACCTATCTCCCACCTATTTTTATTTTTCCTTGAGTAGTGGGAGCCTTTGTGTGTTTCCATCTGCTTGTTCTTCTACTCTTTCCTACTTTCCTATCTACCTCTATGCCTTCCAATTTATATGAAGAAGAGAGCTGGCACATTTCTGTGTGGACACACAGTGGTCTCTCTGGTAGCTGCCATGCTTCCATTGCTGTACTGAAGGAGCACTAGATGTAGCTGTGTGAAGTGGTTTTGCTAATTTGTACGTGTTGATTTGACCGCACTAGCCTGTCTTCATTGTGACAACCAGTCTGCTTCTTTCTTTTATTTATGTAGTCATTGCTCAGAATGCTGGCACTATGCAATGCCCAGTCCGTGTCTAATTTACTGTGTCATGTTTTTTTTTTTTTTACAGAGACGTCCCAAAAGTCTATGAATCCAGGTTTAGTCACATTTTTTGACAAAACTGTCCAGTGATCCTGATGTAATTCTAAACAAAAGCAGAAAGCTAAAGGTAGGTAACTAGCAAAATAAAAAGTTAAATGTTGGCTTGATTTAGTGCTTGCTAATATAAACATGGCAACACTGGCCTTCTGAGTTAATAGAACATTTACTTGTTTATGTTTTTACTTTGCCTTGTGAATCATAAGGAAGGTGTTTATTTGACTGACATTATCTAGCCAGATATATCCTTAAACTTATGACCATTTGATCTTAGCTGAAATGGGCATTACAAGCATACCACTCAAATGACCAGATTTTAGCAAAATGTCCAGCCACTGAGGACTGAAGTCACTAAATAACATACATTTGAGTTTCAGAAATGACATCCTTCAGAAAATGCATGCTAGCACACACCCTGTTATTATGGCAATGTTCTACGTTTATAAGAACAATATTTAAAACTGCCCCTATTTTCAGGCCTTTGTCCTCTCCCCTCCCCCATAACTTTACGCTTTGTCCAGATTTCTTAGGCTAAGAGGTTGAGAGATATGATTACATGCATTTTTAAAAGATTCAGTAAATATATAGTTTTAAGAACAGGCATTACTACAATATGCTATATAAAAAGCAATGCAAAAATCAGTTCTTATGTTTAACTCCAAAGCCAAACAATACCATGGAAAATCCATACTCCTCAACCCCATTATTATAATAGTACTATATGTTTCAGTACAGACATTGAAAAATGTTCTTCCATACCGGTAACCAGAATTCAATTAGCAATTACAGCATTATTGGGCAGGTTAGAGGAGAAAGGACTGAGCAGCCAAAGGCCTGATGTCCTTTCTCTGAGGAAATACATAGCCTATCATGAGCAGTTGCACCCTTATGATACCAGCTGAGGAGGCAGCCATAAGCACCATGGTAACACAAAGATAGCAGAAATCCTTCAATGAGCAATTTTCAATCAGATGGTCCAACTTTCTTCTAATATAACTGGATGCAAGTAATGTTACCTAGCAACCCTCATGGAGATTGGCCACTGAATAGCAGTCATATCTGATTTCACTTGGCATAGCAGGGATGAATGGACAAAACATAAGTCTGTGCAGGGGCAGATGTCAGCAGTAGGGCTGCAGGAAATAATAAGCAAATATACATGCATATAAAAATGCATTTTTTATACTCTGTTTACCTGGCCTACCCCCTTCCATTAGTTAGAATTGACTGTAGCCTATATATATATATATATATATATATATATATATATATATATATATATATATTTGGTTCCCCTTCACAAAGTCGAATGTTCAGAAACTCGAAATGCATATGGCCGACACCATATGCTTAAATTTCTGAAGCTCAGCTTCGTGAAAGGAAACTAAAAAAAAAAAAGTAACACAAAAAAGTGTTTCTGCAGGGGGGCAAGCCCTCCTGCACCCCCTACACCCCCCGCTACTTACTTATTCCAACTCCAAGATCGCACTACAGCGCAGAAAGGGAAATCTCCCATTCTGCACTATATGCCGTTCCCCATTCACACAGTCAAGCTTTTACAATTTCGAGCATATGGTCTCGACCGTATGCATTTCGAGATTGTGGCCGTTCGACTTTGTGAAGGGGAACCATATATATATATATATATATATATATATATATATATATATATATATATATATATATACATACATCCACTGTGCATGCATGTACTACATCTTTACAGTGCAGCTCTAGCATTTTGACTAAAATCAAGTATAAGTGTTTGACAATGTTATATTCTGACACAGTTAATACTGCACATTACACATTTTGTTTCCCAGAACTACAAAACACAATCACTGGCACCACATACAATTTACAAATCATGAGAACAAAGCAATTAATTCTGAACTCTCTATAGGGTCTGCTATAAGCACACAAGTTTCAGCTGCTCAAAGACCATCTTCCCACAGCTAAAAACATGAGTGCCTTGTACCTAGTATAAAATGCCTCAATCATTTGAACTTGAATAATGAGTTTGGGCAGGGTGTAGTAGCTGTGTGGACAGAGTGGTCTTCTGCTCCGTGCCTGAACAGATTATGGTAAGTGTGGCAGCTGTGGGAACAGTGTTGTAGAGGGTGAGAGTGTAGCTTAGACTTATATACTGATCAGGAGGGGACTTAAGTTTAGAGAAGTTTTAATGTTAAGGAGTTGGAATGAAAGTTTATTTCTAGGGAGTGGTTGTGGAATTTTAGGTTTAGGGAGAGACTGGGGGGTTAGGGTTAAAGTTAATGAGGGAGAGGGGAGATTAAGGTTTAAGGAGCAATTGGGGAGTTTATGTTTAGGGACCATGAGAAGCATTTTAGATTTGTGGAACAATGAGCGAGTAAAGGTTTAGGTGCGCAGTGGAGTTTTAGGTTTAAGGAGTGATCAAGGACTTTAGATTTTGGGAGCTGGAAAGATGACTTACGGTTAGGATTAAGGAAGAAGAATTCATATTAGGGTTAGAGACTGAGTGAGAGCTTTTGGGTTAGACAGTACACTGGCAGAATTATACAGTTTACTATGGCTGGGTGGTAGGTGGGCTAGGTAATCAAGTAAAATTGAGTTACTGAGAGTTTAGGGTGATTGCAGTTTCGAGCAAGTGACAGTGAGTTAGTATGTCACAAACTACTAGTATGTGAGTACTTGAAGTACGACCTTTTCATTTCTGATATATTTCTTCACTATAGCATCCATTTGAGTGATTAATGAGAACCTTTGCAGTAAAATTAAGGATGGATTATTATAAAATACTTTGAAAGCTTCTGAGAAATTACATGGCAGCTAAGAAACTAATCTGATCATGATAAGTCGCAGCTCTGCACTTTTCCCACTGAATCAATTGGTGTCAAAATTAAAAAGAAATAAAAAAAAAATCAAAAGTGGCTGGGGATTTGATAAGAGAACATTGTCTACATCATCTACTAAAACAGATAAACTTTATAGAGAATTACTGTCACTAAAATCTCTAGTCAAACTAATGTACTAGGCTTTTCATACATCATTCTAAAAAAATACAATACATTGAGTTTATTTAAGCAATCAAGTGATATTATATTTTTATCATCCATAAGTAGTATATACAAAATAGGAAGATGTGCAATTTAGCTTCAAAACACAAAATACTGCTGCTTTCCTGGTGAGTGAAGTTTAGTTGAATGCATACTTCTAGCTAAGAGTTCTTTTTAACTAAATGTTTTTGGGGTCCCTCCTACTTTCTGCTGTCTGCTATATCCTGATGCTCCATTTATATGTAGTCAAGATTGAAAGGATTGGGGTATCCTAATATGGTACCATCCCGGCTGCAGCAAAGGCTTTTATGCTTAGCTAGTCCTTCCCTCTCTGCAGGAAATGCATTAATGCCACTGCAGTTCATGTGGGCAGTTTTCCATAGGTACACCTTTCACTTGCAGACAATATGCTCCTGTACTCACCCATAGTGTTGCTCTTTTCTGGTATGGAGGCACTAACGAGGCAGAAGAAACTCAACAGTGTCCCATCAAGAAGAAGAGATGGTAGAAGGTCACTCAGTCCCCTTTCTGTTGGTCCATTGGCACATGATTTCCTGTCTGGATCCAGATCAGTGCAAATGAATAAAGGATCTCTTTCTCTGTGCCATTTGGCTGGATGACACTGTTTTCATTGACAAATTACTTATACACATACTGACAAATCTATCTGCATACACACACACACACACACACACACACACACACACACACACACACACACACACACACACACACACACACACACACATAAATATATATATTTGGGTTCCATACACTAGATCGAACTTTCACTAATTCAAAATAGTGCATGGAATGCTCACTGCAGCAAAAGTGCACTTAATCGAAAGTGCACTTACGTGAAGTTCAGTGCAATGAACGGGTGTTGTACTGAACTTCCGTGCAGTACTCGGTCATGGATCTTAGGGTTAGGGCACGGGTCATAGTAAGGGGATAGCCCTACCATGACCTGTGCCCTAACCCTAAGGTCTGTGATGACTGCAGCACAGTGAAGGACATAGCAATGTCCTCCACTATAAAACCAAAATTCAAAACACAAACTCAGAAAAAAAAAAAGGGAGGCTGAATAGCAGCCAGCGTGAAAAAAAAAAAACTTTTTAGTTTTTTAGCTTTCATCTTGGACACTGCACTGCACTAATGTCCTCCACTATGGTGCGATAGTCACAAGCCTTAGAGTTATGGAATGGGTTAGGATAAGGGGATAGCCTTACTAACTATCCCCTTACCCTAACCCGTGCCCTAACCCTAAGGTCTGTGACTATCGCACCATAGTGGAGGACATAACTTGTTTTTATGTCTTCCACTGTGCTGTGGTGTTTTTGGTGAAGTGCACTTACACAAAAGTTCACTTTCATTAAAGTGAACTTTCGCAGAAGTGAGGCTTCCTATTACAAGTTCGAAGTAGTGAACTTTCATTCTTGTAATAGGAATCCATATATATATATATATATATATATATATATATATATATATATACATATATATATATATATATATATATATATATATATATATATATATATATATACATATAAAATCTTCCTATCTATATATTTTCTATATGGTGCACATACCACATACCATTCATTGAATATTCAGTTTATTGAAGGGATAAAAAGTTGTTATGCATAATCAAAAATCAGCTGATCACAAATATTGACTTTTTAGATGTGTGTGACATCACAATATAGTGTGAACTGGTGAATTTGCCTTTTCCCCACTGAAATGCAATCTCAAAGTTGGTATACATAATTGCATGAATGTGTGAGGTGCAGGGGGGCTTACCCCTTACAAAAAATTGTTTTTCTTTTTTCGATTGGCTGATGATCGAGCATTTGTGATTCATCACTTGCCATTTGATGCTTTGATTTTTTTGAAATATGGACATGTATCCATTTTGGTCTATATGATTTGATTGACTTACTGTAATGTCAAATTTCGTATTATTGAGACTACAATGTTGAAAGAACAGTTAGTCAATACATTAAACGTTCATAAAATTGAAAATTGGCAAGACCAAAGTAAACAATATCACCCAGCAATGCTGCTATGCAGAAGGAAAACAACAGTGCACATGTAAATGTGAATATAAATAAAGCAGTCCATATGTCCAAGTAACATGTGAAGATAAAAGAGACTTTAAACATAATATGATGTGTGAAAACAACTCCATGTACAAGTCAAATGCATAAATGAATCAAGCAATCCTATGTGTTCATGCAATTACTCTTCCAACGTAGTAATGTAATAGTGAGGCAAACATTGAGATACACTGGGAAGCATATACTAACTGACAATGTAAGTAGCAAGGCAATGGTTTTAAAGATGTTATTTACAGAATAGTATGACATTTGCTGAATCACATGCATAAATCGTAATGTTATTCTTCAGCCACCTCTTTTTGGGCAATAGTGGGCAACTACCCCACATCTGTAAATGTTGTTTTTACACCCTGTTTTGCTGCCTGACCAGCACATTCATCATGTATGTCAGATCTGAAAAACATCTCCCCATCAGACGATATGATCTCCTGTGTCATGCTTTGACACAATTTTGGGTTTGAAGCATTATAAGCGTATTCAAGGCTGACACATTCCAACATATGATCAGAAATGCTGTTGGGTTTAGTGCAAATGATGTAGTTCTGGTAAAAAAGTTTCTGTTTCCCCCAGTACATGCCAGCTCTCAAAATATTTCATCAAATCTTTCCCGTCAGATAGATAATTGAGGCAGTGGTTAACAAAAGCATCCTTAACATCTGTTTCATCTAGAAAGGCTAGTGCAACTAGTTTCTTAATGGCCAGCTGAAACTTGACACATTGACTGGAGCCAGCCTTAGGTACTATACATTAAGCCAAACATTCTGGCTGAAATGAAACAAACAGCCCTTTGGTACAACCCCATTGATATTTACTTTAATACTTTTATGGCAGCAATTTTGAAGTCAACAAGTGGGTTCGATTTGGACCCTTGGATCTGACTCACCCACTTTCTACAGCTCACGGATGCTAGAAACACTTGAGCTACTATAATGCTCCAGTCCTCTACCATACCTCAGATCTTGTTTGCTGGACTTTGGCTTCATAGAAAATTAGAAATAATTATAAAGTGAGAAACCAATACCTGGAGCTCAGTGGCAGGAAGACTGATTCCCTATATCTTCTCGTTCTTACAGAAGTCAGAAACCAAATGGTATGGAGTTGGAGGGAGGGGAGTTGAGGAAGAATGAAAATGGGCAACACAAATGAAACGTTATGTTGAGTACATAACTTCTTTATCTGATGCTGTCAATTTTCATTCATTCCTCAACAAGTTGGACATATCCCCCAGCTGCCCAAATCCCAGGAGGACTCTAAGGAAGGATATTCCTGAGCACTGTTGAGCCGAAGGCTGCTCTTCCCCTTGACAACAGATCCAATTTGTAATGAGTACTATACGTATGAGGATTAGCCCAAGTTGCCGCTGCAAAGATATCATCCATGGAAGACCTGGGTAAAAATACCAATGAAGTTGCCATTGATCCAGTTAAAGATATTCTTAAAGCTTTTGACAAGCACAAACCTAATTTGTTGTAGACAAAGGAAATGTAATCTATTAACCATTTGACTAGAGTTACTTTGGTAACTGGTATGCCCAATTTTGATTGTACAAAAGAAACAAATAATTGATATGTTCTTCTCAAATTTTTTGTTATATGCAAATAGAAACTATGTCTGTGAACATCCAACAAATGTAACATGTATTCTCCATTATTCATGAAATTTGGAAAGAAAATTGGAAAATTAAAAGATTTGTTGATGTTGGACTCTGACACCACCTTGTGAAAGAAGGAAGGAAGGGTTGGTTTGTAAGGCTACCCTATTTTTATGAAAAATTAAATAAGGAGGCTTAGAAGATAGGGCTTGAAGTTCAGAGACTCTTTGAGCAGAGGTTATTGCTACTAAAAAGATAGTTTTCCAGGTTAAAAATTTTAGTTTACACTTTGCTGACAGGAGATTGAGTTAAAGCTTGTAATACTAAATTCAAATCCCATGGTAAAGTTGGATCTCTGAAAGGGAGTCTAAGAAGAAATGTTCCCCTTATAAAGACCTTACAAAGTTTCAATGAAGTGAAGGAGGAATCATTTACTCCTATACGGAAATTAAAAATGGCAGCTAGTTGAACATTAACAGTAGAGGAGCTTGCCCCTTCATTAAAAATTGCAGCTAAATACTCAAGAACTTCAGGTACTGGTGCTGAAAAAGGGTTAGTGTCTCTTTGTTGTGTCCAAAAAGAAATCTTTTCCATTTGTTTTTGTAAATTCTCCTAGAAGAAGTTTTATGGAAAGACAATAGAATGCAACATACAGGGGAGGAGAGGCCTGGTTATCTGGCTGTTAATGGAAGTGGAAAAACCATGCGGTCAACTTTAGATCTGAAATGTCTGGGTGAATCATGCCCTTTGAATGAGACAGGAGTTCTGGAATTGGATCCAGAAACCACAGTGGGCAGACTAGATGATGCCAAAGAAAGGGGAACCAAATCTGATGAGGCCAATAAGGTGCAACAAGGAGGATTGTGCTCTTCAAGTGAGATGTTTCTGGAGAAACTTGAGGAATAGAGGAGTTGGGGGTAAGCATAAAGGAGACTGGGGGACCAGTCATGGAAGAAAGTGTCTCTCGATGATTGCCTTGGTGAGGAGATCAAGGCAAAGAATCTGCTGCACTTCTTGTTGAGGGGGGATGCAAAGAGGTCACAGCAAGGTTGGCCCTATTGTCAGAATATCATTTTCATGTTGAGAGACCACTAGTGATGCAACAAAATTGACCTGCTCAGCTTGCCTGGTGTCACATTGGATTTCTCCAAAATATGCATTGCTATCAGAAATTGATTGGATGAGATTCCCTTTTGCCACACTGTGACAGTGTCTTAACTCAGGGGGTAAGATCTGGTTCTTCCTTGTTTGTTGATGTACCATACCACATGCATATTGTTCATCTGAATTGCAATAGTTCCAAAAGGGAGAGAGTCTTGAAAGGCCTGCATTGCTAGGAGGACCATTGTGTTGGCCTCTTCAGTGTACCAGGTGCCTTAAATTGTCTTTCCCAATAAGCGCCTCTCCCCAACTTGGGAAGCGTCCATGGACAATATGGCTTTGGGCTGAAGAAAAATGAAGGGACGACCTTGTAATATCTGGTCTGAGTGAATCTAGCACAAGAGGTACTTTTTGCATTCCTGAGTTATTCTGATCTGGGTGGACACAGATTAGTGCAAAACAGACCACTGAGTTGCTAGGGTCCATTCAAGAATTTTCATATGGTAACTTGCTAACAGAACTAGAACTATCACAGTGGAGATTGACCCCAAGGCTTGAAGAATCAATTGAGCTGAGCTAACAGAGAAGAGTTTTGAATTATCTTTTTGGCTTGAAATCGAATAGTTTGTATTCTTGGTTGTCACTGATACCGTATTGAACAAGGTCCCTATGAACTCTAATGTCTGAGATGATTCTGGTTGAGATTTGTTGTGATTGATGGTAATTCCTAGATGAGATCAAAGCTGGAGTACATAATCTCATGCTTTTATCAGAAGATCCCTGGTTGGAGTGGTTATGAGCCAGTCATCCAAGTATGGAAACATCTAGAGTCCCCCAGTCTCAAATGAGCTGCTACTACTGCCAAGCATTTGCTGAGTACTATGGGGGCTGTGGTAAGGCTAAAGGGCAGAGGTCTGAATTGGTAATGACTCTCTTCAGCTGAAAGTGTAGGTGTCTTCTGGATTGTCTGTTCATTTTTATGTGATAGTACACATCATGAAGATCTACTGAGCACATCCAGTCATCCTTGTGCTGGAAAGGCAAAATGGACAGAACTGTGATCATCCAGAACTTTGTATACTGAACTGATTTGTTCAGATTGCTGAGATCCAAAATTTGTCTCCAGTTTCCTGTTTTCTTTGGCACTAAAAAGAATCTTGAGTAAGTTCTGGACTCTTTCTGGTCTGTGCTCTTGGATGACTCTTTTTTTATAATCTTTTTTATTTTCAGTATTGTTGCTTTCCTCTGACTGGGAGGGACATTGGGAATTTGTTTACTGTTAAATGGGGGAATGGAAAAGGGTATTATATAACCGCTGGAAATAATCCTCTGCACCCATGTATCTTTTGCAATGTCTAGCCAGGCTCTTTGGTGCAGAGATAGATGAGCCCCAACTGCCTCCAGAGCTGGACAATTGAACCTTCTTTCAGGAACACTGGTAGGATCTGTTAGAGAAAAAGTCCCTGGATCCTTGATTCTGTAGGCATCCTCTGCCTGGGTGAGTGGTGTCTCCCATTAGAGTTCCCCCCTCTGCCCCTGGGGGAACAATTTCCATGTGTGTCATGGAAAAGACACTGGGATTTTCTGAACCACATTTTTTGACCACCTTGCTTATTCTTAGAGAAGGTTTTTTTAAGGAGTCAAAAAACATATGCCCACTGCAGACCAAGTCTTATCCTGCTCACGCCTGGATAGTGTGTCTTTAACTTCGGTACCAAACAAAAAGCTTCCCTCAAAGGGAGCATTGATGAAGGAGGGCTTGAAGGGTTCCACAAAATCACATAGGCACATCCAAGCATGTCTCCTAATGGAAATGCCTGAACCCACTACCCTTGATGTAACTTCAGCTGCATGTGAGGCTATAGGTGTCTCTGCCACAGAAGTGATGGTCTTAAAGAGAGATTTGGATAGTTATTTGATTAAAACTCTCTGAAAATGTGGTGAAGTATGCCAAATAATTTAGCAATGTGAGTGCAAAACTCTTTGAAGCATATACATGCTTCCCAAATCTGTCCAATGCTCTGGACTCCCTGTTAGGGGGAAGGACAGATGCACTCTGTTCCGTGAGTTCCTTCTTTGCGGCCACCACTTTGACCATGGCATATACTGGTACTCCTTTGCTCCAAAATTTTCTTCCTTTTGGTGGTGCCAGGATCCTGTCTGTCTCTAGGGGATCAGCTCAACAGTACTGGGTTCCTTCCATGTCCACCTACAGATCAAATCAATGAGCTTATCTGTGGGCAGAGTCACCTAGAAGGTAAACAGGCCAGACCCAAAGCCTTTTAGGAATACCAATTATTTTTGTGACATGTTATAGGAAGACCAACCACCCCTTTGCTTGATTATCTCCAGGATGTCTCCAAAGGAGACATCATCAGGTCGTGAACTTAGGGAACATTCCCCCTCATCAAAATCCATATCTTCTGTGACTGACTCTTGAGAGGAGTATAAGTGCCTCATCTTGCACTTTGTCTTTCTAGGGACTTCTTCATCATGATGCTCCTGAGAAGTATCAGAAGATATGTGTATACCCTGCTGGGTAGCCTGGAGACTTTGGACAGGCTATCACTGTAGAGTAGAGTGTTGAGGCTCAAGGTACAAAGACATATGAGACTGGGAAGACATATCTAAGGGGGGGTGGGATTGTCCTTTCTCTAGAAGTACTGAACACTCCCTGCACTACCCTCAAAGACAGAATGCCACAGGGAGAAGCAGGTTAACAAAACTGAAAAGACATGCTTCAGGACCATTGGCTCCCTCTGACCAGAAGGCAGCCCACCAGAGGCAGAGGTTGGAGCTGAGCTGTCTTAAGCCAAGGCTCCAAGAGGCAGAGATGGCTCCAACAACTTCAGAGTTGACTGCAACACCTCAGATCCGGCAGTGGAGTTATGGCTCTTAGAGTCATCTGGCTCCAACATGTTCTGAGCAGGTCCACTCAGAGAAGGTATCAGAACAGAAAATACATCAATCTTCAGATTCAATATGAACAGTTCCAGAAGTCTCAGATCCAGGAGTTCCAAAGCTGATGTTTGGATTGGAGAAGTAGCTAAAGCAGTTGGATCAGTACTAGTGAAGGTCTCCAGACCCAATTGGGTAGGAATCAGAATTCCCATCTAAATTTGTTCCACGAGAAACTTCATTATTGTATCCACATCTGCTTCTGTTAGACTGGTAGATCCTGCTTCTCCCTGTACCATGGAAGGAAGGGCGATGGTAGATGGGAAGGAATAGGATCTAGAGATGTTGCATATTGGGTCCTAGGAGCTCCTTTGGCTACTAATGTGTCAAATCCAATGATGTGGATCTGTTATCAGGAGCTGTCATATCCAAGGGTTTAGTTTTGGGATCCGATAAACTCGGATCTGAATGCTTAGACACCTTGTGAGAAGGTTCAATTGTAGGGTCAGAGCTAGGAGTGAAGGATCTGCAAGGGCCCAATGGACACTTTCTGGATTCTTTCTTGTCTAATTTCTTGGAAGCTTGAGCTCCAGATAAAGTCTCCAAAAAATAAGTTGGTAATAAACCTTTTAGAATCTGTTTATTTTTGTGGTCTACCTATGCCCATGGATTGAAGGCCTTACAAATGTTGCATGACTCTTTTAAATGAACTGAGCCTAAGCAGTAGACACATGAATTATGTGCATCAGATAGAGGCATTTTATGCCCAGAATCTTTAATTTTTTTTAAATCCAGAAGGTTTTTCAGCCACATTTAAAAAAAATGAAATATATTTGTAATAATATAGATACAAGACTTATTTTTAAATGAGGAAAGAAAGGAAAAAAGTGAAAAAGGAATTATCAACAATGGTAATTGAAGAAATCACCACAAGGGTATAAGAGAGAAAAAATTACCCACAGTGTTAAGCTAAGAATACACCAATAAGTGTAGGAAGGGGAGGGGAGGAATGTATAATATATCTAGGGAAAAGGTAATACAACATAAAAATTGTATTTCACTCACAAATACCACACTAAAGCTTGAGAGCTAGCAGCGACCATGTCCTTACACAAAAATGGCAAACAAGATCTGAGCTATGGTAGGGGACTTGAGAATTATGGGTAAGGGAAGAGCTCAAGAGTATCCAGTATACAAGCTGTAAAAAGTGTCTGAGTCAGATCTGAGGGTCAGATCCAATCCCACTTGTTGAGGAATGAATGAATATCAGATTCTGTTTTTTCCATTGAATCCTGTTTACTTGCTGAAGCATAGCTTTGGGACTAGGCAATGCTATAGTACTTTCTTATGAAGTGGTAGCAAGCACATCATTCACTAAAAGGAAATGAGTATTTTGTGATAATGCAGTTCATTATTTTAAATCTCTCCAGCTTATATACCTCTGCACTTCATTTGGACTGCTACTGTGGCAGCATCCAATAGATTTCAGTTCTTTCCTGTACTCCATTGTCCCAGTGACAGCCCGTATTCTGCAATACGCTGTCAACTTGAGCTGGAATGACCAGTACTTCCTTGATTTGTTCTTGTACTCATGATTACAAACATAACCTTCAACAAACAATATTGGAGGATACCTTGTTACATCTGCATTTGCTTGGGTCTGTTTCCTGACGTATGAGAGTATGTAGTGAATTTCAGCATCTTATGTCCCATTTACATTGTTATGATGTGCGAAGTATCGAGGAGTTGAATAATTATTCTTTCCACATTGTGGTCTCGATATTATAAAATTTGACATTTTGGTACATCAATTTAATCATGTAGACCCATATATATATATATATATATATATATATATATATATATATATATACTCCATATAATTGAACGTATGTCTTTTTAGCTGGCAGAAGTAATTGAAACTCAGTTGATTACTTCTGCTAATGATGAGTTTGTGCAAGATCACAAACAGCACAGAATGGGGAATTTGGCCTTTCCCCACTGTAGAGAAATCTTGGGGTTGGTATATATAATTAGAAGAGGTGTGAGCAGAATGCAGGGAGCTTGCGCCTCTGAAAAAAAAATGAGTTCTGTCTTTCTTTTCAGTATTTTGTGTTTTGATCTTTCTAGCTTGATATTTTTTAATCTGAAGTGTTTATACTTCAATATTCCAGACATATATATATATATATATATATATATATATATAAATATATATATATATATATATATATATATATATATATATATATATATATATATATATACACACACACACACACACACACACACACACACACACACACACACACGCATATATATATATATATGTATATATATATATATATATATATTTATAGAGCTACCTCAGTAGATCAAGTTATCAGATGATCAAGTGTTAAAATCTCGAGACCACAAAAGTGAAAGATCAAAACACTGAAAACTCATAACACTGACCTTTATAAAATCGAATCCTATAACATTGAACTTCTCAATACATAAATTACATTGCACTCGCTCCAACGAAACATAACATAAACTACACATATACTGGAATAAACGTTTATGCAGGGGGGCAAGCCCCCCTGCACCCCCCACACTCCCTGCAGCTTAAATATACCAACTCCAAGGTCCCACTACAGTGGAGGGGCAGTAAATTTCCCAATCCCCACTGTACTTTGATTTCCATACAACATATCCATATAATTTATAAAATACGCACCTGTACCTTCATAACACACTTACACACTGCCAACAAAAACACATCCACTCTTAGTCACTCTTCCCGGCACAACAAATAACATTCACACCATCACCTTTAAAAAAGTAAATCCTACCATAAAGAAATAAACCTATCTTACACTTCTCTTCAACACTAGAACCACACAAGCTGACATATTCCCATCACCTTTACATGTAACATCTGCCACATCTCTTTACAACAATTAACAACTTCTAAAAGTAATACCTCACTATTCCATCTCAACAAAATATAGACGTTATGGATTTCGATGTTACGGGACTCACTCATCATCTTTCAGTGTTTTGATCTTTTGATATTGTGGTCTTGAGATTTTAACACTCGATGATAATTTGGTCTACTGTAATAGAGCCACATACATGCGTATGTATGTATATCTATATATCTATATATCTATCTATATATATATCTATATATATATATATATATATATATATATATATATATATGCGTGTGTGTGTGTGTGTGTGTGTGTGTGTGTGTGTGTGTATATGTATTTATTTATTTTACATTTGTTTACCAGGAAAGTCTGATTGGGATAAGACCCATTTTCAGAGAAGGCCTGGGGATAAAAGCTCCACATATACAGATTATACAAAATTTATACAAGAAATTATACAAAACTTGTACAATAAATTATACAAAAAGATATGCAAGAAATATAGTACACTAGAAATTACATTCTATGCTATTATAGCTAACATTTGTATTATACAATCATCTGATATAATTCCTTATTACAGTGCAGACATTATAGTTTTTCAAACTAAGCTGAGGAATAATTTTTAAAGGGGAAAATAGATAGATAAGGATGAGGTTAGAGATTATCTAGATATGAGAGAGAGCATAGATTATGAGGTGGTCAAAGAAGAAGAAAAGGTATGACCAGAAACTAGCCTGGAGTAGTACAGGAGCAAAGCCAGGTGTCATTAAGATAATTTTTATGTATATGTATATATATATATATATATATATATATATATATATATATATATATATATATATATATATATATATGTAGGTTTACTATCAAATAAGCGAACGTCAAAACATAATATCGACTTTGAATACCAACTTCCTGCATACTAATGAGGTCAGAATGTCAAAGTCCATATGGTGAAAAGATCATATTCGTAATTTTGACATGTTTTTTGCAGTTCATTACTGCAAACCACGTGATGTAACGTTTTTGCAGGGGGGCAAGCCCCCCTGCGCCACCGACAACCATTGCAAATTACATATGCCAACTCTGAGATTGCACTACAGTGGAGAAAAGGGTAATTTCCCGATCCCCCACTATACTGGGATCTGTAGTGTCTATATTACCCAATGGAATATTTAGGTTAGCGAATATCTAAACATGGAACTGGTAATATCGAAAAATTAAAACAGTGAACTGCCAATTTAACATAGGGAATAAATTCCCTCGGCTGCAAAAAAAAATTTTAAACCAAAATGACACAACCCCCCCCCCCCCAACTAATTATACCAACTCCAAGATCGCTCTACAGTGGGAAAAGAAGCAAAATCTGCATAATGGCCAAGGAAATTCTTTCCCTGCAATAAATCGGCCATTTGTGGGTTTTTTGCTTTCACTATTACCAGATCAACGTTTAGGTATTTGCTAACCTAAACATTTGATCAGGTAATAGGAACCCGATCTGTAGTCATAACATCAACCACATATGTGCAAATGCACAGTAACACTAGCTACATGAACACTTGCAATATTGAAGTCCAGCAATACAGGAAACAACCAAATGAATTTCAACATTCCCATGTTCACCAAACCTTCATTCATCATATAAATATATATATATATATATATATATATATATATATATATATATATATATATATATATATATATATATATATATATATATATATATATATATATATATATATATATATATATATATATATATATATATATATATATATATAAATAACATCAAACACACACACCAAAGCACTTAACATCGAAAAGCGCTTTCATGTATGTGTAGTTCAAAAAAATAAATCTACATTTCTGCAGGGGGGCTTCAACCCCCTGCACACCCCACACCCCCCCTACTTTATTATTCTCACTCAGATATCGCACTACAGTGGGGAAAAGGGAAATTTCCCTTACCCGCACTGTAGTCCGATCTACAAAAAGAAGTGAAAATGAAAAAAATGAAAGAACTGCACGACTCATGTTAGTACCAGTTTTGAAGGTTTGGTGGAGTAAGATTAATTTTTTTTTCAGTAATACATTTGCAGGCTATATATATATAGATATATATTTATAGATATATATATATATATATATATATATATATATATATATATATATATATATATATATATATATATATATATATATATATATATATATATATATATATGTATATATATATATATTTACATATGCACACATATACTGTACATATCTATCTATCTATCTATAGGTTTTATGCAACCCATCAAAATGCTCTTTTCCCAAACTCCGTCTTTCAAAGTGAAATACATCAAAAGACGGGGATATTGCATGAAGTGCAACTTCTCCATTTAACTGCATCCTCCATACCACAATTTACTTAAATATACTAACTACCTGATTACATCTTACAAGAAAAAGGTAAACTTCCTTACCGTGATATTCTGAGATCTCAACTCTAATTGCACACTGTCATAGGATAATAGGAAATTACTAAGGTATCGAATTGGAGGTCATTTTAAGCCTAGCCATTTTAACTTAGTGTAATACCACAGAGTGACTAGGCAACACCCAAGATTGCATTTAATGATGACTGCCCATGTCCAAGAGGGTTGTGGGTGCTATCCCTGGTAAGAATTTGTAGTGCCCCATCCACTCATCCAGGTTCCTCTTGAAAAGTGTCATAAAGGTGCTTTGTTTCACATGAATAGGCGGCCTATTCCAAAAATGTAGCAGTCGCTGGTATATAAATCTGTCCCTCCAGCATGTCCCATTTAAGTTGCAGGCCATATTTAAGTGCCTGTAATGGGTAGCCCTAGAGCCATCTGATTTACAGATATGTAGTAAGTTCATTAGGTTTGGTTCTTGGGTTGCTATGTAGGCCAGGCATAAGTCTCCCCTAAGAAGTCTATACAATAGTGAGAGAGATTTTAGTTGGTCCATGTAAGGCACATGCTGGATGCCCTTGATCTTCTTTGTTAGAAACCTCTGAGGTCTCTCTAATTGCTGTAGGTGCATATGGTAGATACCGAGTGCGGTGTTATACTCAGTTATGGGATTGAAAAGTGCCAAGTACAGATAGGTGGGTTATAACATCTTTTGTTATCGATGCGATGCCTTTACTAATCAAGTGAGCTATGTGGAAAGCTTTCTTTACAGTTTTAGACACATGGTGGTCGAAGTTAAAGTTGCAGTCAACCTGTGATCCCAGGTCTTTACCATTTCATAGGTACTTATGGTATTGTTATTGATTTGTTAGTGTGAAGGGAAATTGTTTACACTGAAGGGAATGATGATGCATTTCTTTGCATTCAGTTTAAGACCGTTACTAATACACCAATCGTTGGTCTGTGTGAGACCATCCTGGTGTATACTGACATTATTTGGGGATTCACTGATTGCACCTAGTCTGCAGTCATCTGCAAACTTGGTCAGCAACATCCTTTTATTTTTGACCTAAACTTCTGAGAAGTATATACCAAACAGCAGGGGGTCCAGCACTGACCCCTGTGGAACCCATCTGGTAACAGATCTGCTAGTTGATGTGGTGTCACCCACTTTGATAGTGTGTATCCAGTTTGTGAGCCTGTTGGCAACCTGTCTTACAACAAAAGGGTTTACATTCAGTTTCTTAAGTTTATTGGTAATGCCTGAATGTGGGATTGTGTAGAAAGCCTTTGCCAAGGCAAGATATGCTGTGTACACAGGTTTTCCCTCATCAATGACCTTGGTCACACTTTCAAAAAAATCCACCACATTTAACAGGCATGATCTGCCCTTCATGAAGTCAAATTGGGTGTTATTCAGGGTTTGGAGGTCACCTGTATCTTTATTTATGAGGTCCTTAATAATGCATTCCATGGCCTTACAGATGACACTGGTCAGGCTTATGAGTCTGTAATTCCTTCTTTCTGTTGCTAGGCCACCTTTCTGGAGGAGAATAACTGTTGCTGTTCTCCATTTCACAGGAACAAAGCCTGTGGTTAAGCTATGATTAAAATGGATACTTACTGGTGATGCTAGTTCATGTTTTAGCCTGTTTAGAAGACATCCTGGGATGTCATCTGGTCCCATAGAGGTCGTGTTCTTTGCCTTGGACAGGGCTTTGAGGACCTGCTCTTAAGATATGTAAGGTGGGGGTAAGTTTGGGGGAGTTTTTGTTGTAAGTTAGGAGGGGATAAGGGAAATTTTCACCAAATCTATCTGCTAGCAGGTTCTCTATCTCTATGGGGTCAGTGTGTGTGATATCATTGGCCACCAGTTCTGCACATGCTTGGATCCTATTATGTATATAGCTATAAAAGGCCTTATGGTTATCCTTGGCAGTACTTGCTAGGTTTCACTCAAAGGAGCTCTTGGAGGATTTGACAACTTGTTTTATTTGCCTTTTTAAGGCTGAGGAGGATGCTTTTCCATTGTTAGGTCCTTGTCTTTGTTTTCTTGGACAGCAACCTTTTTGTGTTTATTGTAGAGTTTGTTGATGCTGGAAGTCTGCCATGGCAGCTTGATTTTACTTGGGGCTTTGGCTTTGATTCTATTTGGTACGGCCAAGTTTATACACTTATACTAGTGATTGTACAGGGCTCTAGTGTAAGCTTCAGCGTAATTACCACTTTCAGATTGGGGGTGGGGCTTGGAATGCATTTATACCTTCATCTAGGAGGGTATAGCTTGCTTTGGTCTGATTTCACCCGTTGTGAGTTTTGGTATTAGTGTCAATTTGAAGATGACTGATTTGTGGTTATTTTTAACTAATGAGGGTCCAACTGTTGCAGCAGTACACCTGTTTGACGTGTTGGTGAGGATCAAATCTAGAATGTTTGTTCCCCTTATTGAGGTAAGGACAATTTGCTCCAGGGCATTTAAATTCACAAAGTCAAGGAACTTTTGTGCTACAGAGTTTGGGCTAGAATAAATTTCCCAGTTGATGGTGGGATAATTGAAATTCACATAACCAGTGTGTTTGGTAAAATTTGGATTGTCTTCAGTTTGGTTAAGTAGGTTTCATGGGTGTCATGTTCCATGGAGGGGGATCTGTAACTCATTAGGACTTGAATGGGCGTCTTACCCACTGTAACCCGGACAGGGAATAACTTGATGGAGTTCTCCAGTCTCATTAGACGTTAGGTGAATTTATCTCTAATATAGATTGAAACACCGCCTCCTTTGGTTTTCAC